>NC_139019.1:104226126-104467467 GCF_964374135.1 Grampus griseus
TTAAATATTTTCTTGTTTCTTTTAATACCTAGCTGTAGAGATAGGTAGTAATAGATCATACTTTTACCTCAACAGTAGAAGTTGTTCAAGCAGTCTTATTATTTTAAATGCTGAACTCTGTCAGGATAGAGTCTTTCCTTTGAGATTTAAAATGTTTTGATAATTTAATATGTTGCAAAATATCAGATTTGCTGAAAGAGACTTTATACTTATTTTTCAAATCTGGTTAGTGTACTAATCCTTTTATACCTTTTCTGAGAAAAAAGTTCCAAAGGGAAAGTGTCTGATTTAGAATAAAAGCCATTTAATTTCAGTATTGTATACATTGTGACTGTAATTTTGTAAAAAGAAAATGCAGGTATGAAAAACTTAAGGAAAGTGTACTAAGTGTAACAGGGGTTGTGGTAGGGTGGTGGTAGATGACATGTTCACCCCAATGTCCTCCCCTCATCTCCCCACCCCCTGGTTTTCCAAACTTCCTGCATTATGGTTATAGTCTATTCCTACCTAAAACATTCAAATAATACTTTTTTAAAAAGAAAAAAAAGTATGACAGTGGGCATTGTAGCACAAATAAGTTTCTCTTCGTTAAGATATATGTTGGGGCTTCCCTGGTGGTGCAGTGGTTGACAGTCCACCTGCCGATGCAGGGGACACGGGTTCATGCCCTGGTCTGGGAAGATCCCACATGCCGCGCAGTGGCTGGGCCTGTGAGCCATGGCCGCTGAGCCTGCGCATCTGGAGCCTGTGCTCTGCAATGGGAGAGGCCACAACAGTGAGAGGCCTGCGTACTGCAAAAAAAAAAAAAATGTATGTTGGCTTTGTCTAACAGATTGTCATTAATGTTTTGCTTTAGTAATGCATGTACAGGATATTAATATCCTTTTTTTAAGGTAGGAAGGGCATATGTGTTTCATAATTGGAATGTTTTATTCCTCCATGTAGATTGAAGCTCTCTCCGAGCCCTTCTTCCCGTGTGACAGTATCACGCGCATCCTCGAGTCGCAGCGTGCGTACAACCAGAGGGAAGCGGAAGAGAGTGGACGTGGAAGAATCCGAGGCCAGCAGTAGTGTCAGCATCTCTCATTCTGCCTCAGCCACTGGGAATGTCTGCATTGAAGAGATAGATGTTGATGGGAAATTTATCCGCTTGAAGAACACTTCCGAACAGGTGGAAACACAGACCCCTTTTTGTCCAGCGTGGCTTTGCTGATTGGTGTCTTGCAATTGTAATAACTTCTCAGCCTTTATTTGGATTCAGTCTGTGGAATAAGAGTTTCCTTCTCCTTGTTAACCTAAATTCATGAAATGTAGTATAAATTTAAATAGGAGGAGGAAGAGGGATGGTGCGCTTAGTAGTTTAAAGATTTTATTCTTTAGCTCTTCTTTAGAGAGCCAGGGCTGTTTTTCACATCTGGTCATTTTGTCACCGTGGCCTTCCTAAGGATGAATTATTAGTATTCCCTGTCCTACCTAGCCAGATTTGTGAAGAAGTTAGATTATGAATATAGATGGTAGATATTCTTTCCCAGCTGTTAATTTTATGGAAGGAAGGAAATACGAGCCCAGACTCGGACACGTGTAGGGAGTGTTTTTCTCTCTAAATAAATGAATGAATAGTACTGATTTAATTTATATCAAGACTAGTATGAAGCCCTATCTTGAAATTATTTGTTTAAAAGTAAACATAAAATATTCATAGCAGGGAATTCTGAACTTTTGCGCTGGGGCTTTTGAGAGCTCAGTAGTGGAGGTCTTGGGAAGACCCTGGCTAGGCATCATTGAGCTGGGGTCGTGAAGGGGTATCAGGTGATGCCAGAGGAAGGCAGGTCTGGGGTGTAGTGGGGATGCAGTGGGATGGATGTCACTTCCAGAAGCATGTTCAGGATTTGTAAAATGTTTGTAAAATCACTCCTTTTCTCACCAAAGCTATTGAAACTATCTTGCATGTGGATGAATAAATACTTTGGATGGGCAAAGGAGCTTTAGCAGTCCTGATATGGAAGAGCATAGGTTCTAAGCCCTCTTAGTCACGACTTCAGAAACTAAAGAACAGAGTACTTTACTCTGTACTGTAACAGAGTACTGCTACTCCATTGTAGTAGTTTGGCTGTTTTTCAAATGGCATTGCTGTGCTTTGTGGAGCTATTCTGGAGCTGGCTCTCAGCCTTGTTTACTCCTGTCTTTGAGTTAGAGATGGATATAAATAAATTAATTCAGCTAATTGCTTTAATACCCTGCACCGTTCCTCAGGAGAGTCAGGCAGCTCTGGGCAGCCTGCGGGCTAGCGTTGATAGCCGGTGCTTGGGACTGGCTCATTATGTCATTGAGCCCCTTATGCTTTAAGGTAAGAGTTAAATATGGGCAGAAGTGGTACAGATGAAGAAGAAAAAGGACATATTTTCTTCCTTCTCTTTCCAAGCTTTATATATGTATATTTTAAAAGCTTAAAGCATCAAAAATTAGATGTTTATAATGGTGGTTATGAAGCTAGATTGTGTTGTAAATTTAAATTATATACCTGTTCTAGCATTGAATATCACCATTTAATTTGGTACACATCCCTTTTCTTGCAGTTTTGTCCTCTTTAAAATTAAACACTTTAATAATTAAAACTGCAGCATTGTCAAAGTTTCTGTTTTTCTGAATGACAAAACCATGTTTTCTTTTCATAGTAGGAAAATATGAACCATGGGAAGACAGTCATAAAGTTGTCTTAGTTTAACTGCCTATGGATTGATTTATTTGATTATTCCATAACTTTCTGTATATTTGAAGTGACCTTGTTTTATTTTGTTCTTTCAATAGGATCAACCAATGGGAGGCTGGGAGATGATCAGAAAAATTGGAGACACATCAGTCAGTTACAAATATACCTCAAGATATGTGCTGAAGGCAGGCCAGACTGTTACAGTAAGTTAATTTAGTTATCATTTAATTTAACTTCATTGTCTTAACCAATAGTTGAAGTAATTAAAACCATTTTAGCTTAAAGAGAAGCATTTTAGAAATGGGCATTAAAATGTTTTTGACATTATTAGGGAATTACAAGTGCTATTAAAGATTTTTAAAATTCTTTGTTATTGAGAGTGGTAAGTGACTATTAAAAGTGAAAGAATTGATCTTTGAATTATTTTTATTTTCTCTACTCCAGTAGAAATTAGCAGCTGACACCCCCCCTTCACCCCTAAAGAAGTTGAGGTGACTGTCTCCTTTTATCAATTCCTTTGTAAAAATATTAAATACATGTTTAAGATTTTATGATTGATACAGACCTTACTGAGTGTTTAAGATCAAAAGCTGAAACAGGTTAGAACTTCTCTTTTAAAAAGTGTATTCATAGAACTTGCCACCACATTGTGAAAATATCAGATGCTAATTTTGTAATAATGGGTAAAAATTGGAAAAGATATCCTAACCACGCTATCTTTTCTTTTCTTTAGTAATTATTGTAATGAGAGGAAATTTCTCAGCCCTGTTATGTGTCTTACGGAAGCTGCATAATGTGATGGAAAGAGTCTGACATTTTTAATTCAGAAGATTCAGATTTGAGCGTGCCCTTTATCTCTTTAAAAGTATAAAACCACTCTGCCAATCATCTGCTTTTTCCACTGGATACAGTTCCTCAGTGACTAAATAGATACATATATTCTATAGGTCTAGTGGAGAACTCAATTTTCACATAAAAAAATGTAAGGCATTTTTTTTTTCTTTGGTAGCTGGCATAAATGTGTTAAGAAGCTCTTTGGAATGTGGTAATCATAAGTGATATTTCTGTAAAATTGTACAAGGCAGGGCAATAGCAAAGATCAGTTTAAAACTCCAGAACAGGGGCTTCCCTGGTGGCACAGTGGTTGAGAGTCCACTTGCCAATGCAGGGGACACGGGTTCGTGCCCCGGTCTGGGAGGATCCCACATGCCGCGGAGCGGCTGGGCCCATGAGCCATGGCCGCTGAGCCTGCGCATCCGGAGCCTGTGCTCCGCAACGGGAGAGGCCATAACAGTGAGAGGCCCGTGTACCGCAAAAAAAAAAACAAAAAAAGCAAAAAACCCCCTCCAGAACAGAAGTAAGGGAACTACTATGTAATTTTAAATTTTCTTGTAGCCGCATTAAAAACAAGTGAAAAAGAAAGATGTGAAATTAACTTTAGAACTATGTTTTAAATTTAACCCAATATATCTAAAATATTATCATTTCAACATCTGATGAATATAAAAGTTATTAGATCACTTTAAAAAATATCTATTTATTTATTTATTTGGCTGCACTGGGTCTTAGTTGCAGCCCACAGGATCTTTGTTGCAGCATGTGGGATCTTTAGTTGTGGCATGCAGGATCTTAGTTGCGGCATGTGGGATCTAGTTCCCTGACCAGGGATCGAACCCGGGCCCCCTGTTTTGGGAGCGTGGAGTCTAAACCACTGGACAACCAGGGAAATCCCTTTTTAAAAAAAAAAAAAAAAAACTAAATCTTGACACTTTGAGATACCCTTACAGCACACCTCAGTTGGGACTAGCCATGTTTCAAGTGCTCACAAGCCACATATGGCTACCATATTGAACGACACAGCTCTAGGACATACTAGTTTTAGGTTAAATTACCCAGTAAGGTTACTGACGTGTTACGATTATTATTAAACACTAAACCAACTGTATGATTCCATATGGACTAGTGAAAAGTATAGCTTGAGGTTAGATTAACATTCCACATAACCTGAAAGTCAGCCCAGATCCAGTTCTCTTTTCAGTTTTATCCTAGTAATGCTCCTTGCCCCTTTCCATTTATAATGGTGATGGAAGATCTGGAAGCTTCAAGTGAGCACTTTAAGAGGAAGGGGTCTCTCCTAATTAGTAATTGATAAGGTCTTCTCCCCATTTAAAAGAATACCTGCTTATACTATCTCCAGTCTTCATTCTGCCATCATATGGCCCTTTATATTGCAAGACAATTTATGGAGTACAAAACTTTCCTGTCTCTTTTCATATTGTCTTTTAGAAAGATCAGGACTGGTAGTAGTGTCCCTACAAGTGAGGACATAGAGGTTTGTAGAGGTGTAGTGTTATGTCCATGATACAAACCCAGGTTTTCTAACTCTCAAGTGTTCTCTATTCTACCAATGCTCTTCTGCCAGTAAATACATAAAAAATGTTGCAGAATTTCCCTGCTTATGAAAAGGGAAATCTTTCTGTTTCTTTTGCCTATTTCTGTAGCAGTCATATTTTCCATTGAATAATGGGTTATTTGTTTCCTGAATTCTTTTTGGAATTCAGACTCAGACACTGGGGTATTATGACACTGTCTCTGGTTGGATATATACCACCTTCCATTAGAATATTCTAGATAGGCTGTCTGCTGCAGAGCTTTTGAGAGAAGTTGGTCATCTCCTCAATTCCTGCTATAGGCAGCTGGAGGATACCATTGGAAGGGGTAGAAGGCTCTAACACGGAAGGGATGGCTCATGAAACCCGTAGAATAATAGAATGCTAACAGTGAGAGCTTATATTCATTGAGTCAGCCATCTCCTCCATGTGGGTAATCATTTTTCTTCACAACAGTGTATTATCAGTACCATTTCTGTACCATTGGAGGGTAAGTAAGGTAGCTTGCTCAAGGTGAGCTGGCATGTAGGCGAGCTAGGATGTGAATCTAGGCAACTTCACTTCAGAGTCCCGTGTGTCAACATTTTTATTTATCAGACTGGGAAGCTGAGGCCTAGCTAAGCTCTATGGGATATACAGCTAGTTAATATAGCAAGTCTAAAGCTAGGCCATAGTTCTGGAACTTTTAGAATCAGTCCTCTTACAAGGTGTTAAAGTCTCATCATTATGTTGTTATTGGCACGTGGGAAAGCTGGGCTCTGTGTAGAATGATTTCCTTTTTTCTTTCTAGATCTGGGCTGCAAATGCCGGTGTCACAGCCAGTCCTCCCACCGACCTCATCTGGAAGAACCAGAACTCTTGGGGCACTGGCGAAGATGTGAAGGTTATATTGAAAAATTCTCAGGGAGAGGTATGGTCATTTTATCGGTACCACCACAGTGTCAATTTTTTTTTCTTCATTGAAGTATAGTTGACTTACAATGCTGTGTTAATTACTGCTGTACGGCAGAGTGATTCAGTTATACATATATGTACATTTTTTTTTTTTTTTGGCCACGCCACGCAGCCTGTGGGATCTTAGTTCCCTAACCAGGGATTGAACCCGGCCACTGGCAGTGAGAATGTGGAGTCCTAACCACTGGCCTGCCAGGGAATTCCTGTGTACATTCTTTTTTTAAAATACTTTTCCATTATGGTTTATCATAGGATATTGAATATAGTTCCCTGTGCTATGCAATAGGACCTTGTTGTTTGTCCGTTTTATATATAATAGTTTGCATCTGCTCATCCCAACCTCCCACTCCCATCCCTGCCCCAACCCCTGCCCCCTTGGCAACCACCAGACTCTTCTCTATGTTCGTACCACAGTGTCAGTTTCACCTGAGAGTTCATCATGCAAGTGTGATTTCTTTTCAAAAATCAAATTTAAATGTGAAGTAACTGATTGCTTAAATCAGACCAAGGCTGCTGAGTCAATGAAAGAGATGCTAACTCCAGGTTTTAGGAATGAAATATGATTGTTAGTACAGGTTCCAGAGTCAGTTTGTGTCCAGTTTCTGTCTTCACTGCCCAGTGACTTTGTGACTTTGGGTAAGTTCCTTCACCTCTCTTAGTTTTATCATTTTAAAGTGGAGATAGTAATAACAAGATAACTAATATAAATAAGATAATATAATGAGAATAATATAAATGAGACAATCCTTGGGAAATGGTCAGAATAGTATCTGGCCACTGGTAAATGCTTAGGTTATTAACCTTGTTACTGACTTTCAACATGCTCGTGAAACTGAGTTTAAGGATTGTGGAGTGTACATTTGCTTGATGTGTATGTTTTCAGCACGTCAGTCCTAGAACTCTTGTCAAAGAACCTTACCTACCCCCACTGTCACATAAAGACACTCCCAAATTCCCCCAGCCACGCACACATACCAAGAGATGAAAATGTCTTCAAGGATGGCGTGGTTTCAGGTCAAAGTACAGTATCCCCTTAGGGATTTCTTCTCTGCTCCCATAGTGCCCAGGCACAGACCTTGTCTAGCTTGTCACGTTGTCCTCTCTCACTAGAGTAATAAGCATGTCAAGGGCAAGGACCTGTTCTGATTTTTCCTGGCACATAATAGGCACTTAGTGAGAAATTGCTGGATAAAATTTTAGGAAAATCAAACATGGACCTTTACTTAAGTTCAGAGAAATAAAGTGTGATTAATAACATTCATTCTGGGGGTCTGAGGTGTTTGCATACGAGAAGTCCTCTGCCCAGCCATCTTTCCAGCCATCCCTCACTGTAAACATCTGCTGGTGTTTAGACTGCTCTTAGTAAGGAATTCACTGTCTGCTGAATGAAGAATGCCCTTTATCTCAGACTGAGGCTAAAAATGAAAGGTCATCTGATGATTTCCACTGCAGACTTCAGTACAGTTCACCTCCAAATACTTGCTGGTTCTCAGGGTGTGGGCGTTTACAGATGCCTTCCGGAATTCACAAACTTCGAGGAGCTGGATCTCCTCCTGTTCTCTGTGTGGAGCCCTGCTCGCTTTTTGCCTTCGGCACTTTGGAATTCTTCCCAGTTGTCACTGGTGCTGCTGCCCAAGTGCTGAAATTACTGCAGCTCCTATGCTGGTAGTTCCTTCGACATCTAAAATTGGCAGAATACATGTCTCTTTCAAAACAGTGTTACGAGTGCCGATTTGCCCAGATTGAAAAGCACAGTTTTAAGGGGCTATGGTAGATGAAATAGGTTTTCATGAACCATGGAATCTAGTCAGCACCTTTTTCTGTGTGAAAATGTGTTCCAAGTTAGAAACGATCTTATAGGAGGATATTTGGAATGCAGCGGGTTTAAAAGCGCACAAAATAGATACGACAAGTGAAAAAGTAGATGCCATGACATGGGATATGTCTGGAGGTAGTATTACCAGTGATGTTTCAATTAAGCTGAATGAAGCTCAGGTTTCCCTTCATAATTCAAACCACTGAACTCTATAATGGATTATTTGGTTGGTTTGTTTTCCTGTTCTTTTAATAAACTTCTGCATTCTGCTTGTTAGGCTCTATGAAGTGACCTCTGTCAGAAATGAGGAAAGTATTATGAATACAGTTCTTATTTCTGTGATTGTCAGGCAAGTACTTTTGGCATTTATTCATTTAATTTTGTGAGACCATGTTTATTAATAGATCCCAGACCATATTTATAATAATTCATAATTACCACCATAAAGACCACTTTTCTGTAAGAGTTTAGATAATTGGCTTAAGTCAGTGTAATTTTTTTACGTATATTTTCTTGCTGAGACATTGGAGATATCAGGAAACCCAATTAAACTGGCTTTAAAATAATGGGAATATATGAGTTCACAAAACCAACCATCCAGAGATGTTGTCTGTTTCCTGGGTGTCTTCCTCAGGTGCATCATTCTAGGTTTACTTCTCGTGGGCAAGAGCATTGTGCCTAGTCAGGTCCTCGTCTGGGCTTTGCTCTCGTAGTACCAGCCTGGGTCATGTGCCCACCTCTGAGCCAGTTCCTGGAGTCAAGAGAACAGAGTTAGAGCTTGAGCCTTCTCCATGGCTAGATCACATTCAGCTTGTGACACACATGTCACATCTCCATGGGAGAGAGGGTACCCAGGTAAAAGTGGGGGCTCTTACTGAGAAATGGCTGGGGAGGGGTGGTCCTAGGGATGAAAAACAGCAAATGTCACCATAGAGAAATAAAATGTTATTTTAATGAGGGAAATAAAAAATAAAGCAGTCTCTCTGTACCTTCTAGAATATAGGCATCACTGAAATTTTTGTATATGCAGATGATTACTTATGTATACAGAGATATTCTAGTTTAACAGTCAGCTCCTTCATCAACAAAAACTGCCTTGATTTTTAGTATTTGCTGAACTGTGGTGATTTCAGGATACCCACACGCTGTGACTGAGCACGGAGTTGAAGAGGCAGCACGTGAGCTGGCGCTAGCTGGCCCTGCAGCACTGCTGGGGAGATGGGTGTACCTTTATGTGCCCAGGGCTTTACCCAGGCAGACCCATGGCATGTTGATAGAGACCATTTTTGTGTGCCTTTCAGGGCACTTGATAGGGTTGGGTGTCTTGCTGAGAGGAATTTTTTGGTAAAGACATTTGTCTTTTAGCACCTTGACTAATAATTTCCTGGGCCTAAACCTTCCAGCAACTTTTGGTTCTAAATTTGTTTTATTATTTTTCTATTTAATTTTGTCGACATTTATTTAGCTCACTTATATTCCATACAGGCTTTCTGCATTAAATTAACTGATTTTTAAATGTTGTCAAATGAAAAGTGCTTAACAGCAGGCTTACATTAAAGGCAATTATGCTGAAGTAATTCATAATTAATGAAGTTGGGCAAGTTGCTCTTTTCTAAGCTTCTCATTTGAGGCTCATAGTCTGGTGTTTCATCACAAGCTCTAAGAGCCGGTGTTTCCATATGGGATGTATACACTGTCATGAGTTGCTAGAAGCTGAAATGTGAGAATTCTATAACAGATTTTATTTGACTTTTCTTTCCTCATTTTAAGATGAGTTGAGGGAAGCTAGGTACTCTGAAAACTTTTTGGGAATCTTTTTTCTGTTTTGTATGCCATCATCCCCCAGTGGATATCTTAGTTCAAAGAGTTGTAATTGATCTAAGGATTCACATGCTTTTTTATTAGTACTAATTTGGTTAAAGCAAGTGTTATTTGTGAAAAGACTATTTGTGTGTATAAACATGGACTGATCTCACAGAATTGAAGTTTCTGGCTAATTCAGACTCAAAATGGTCTATCTTCCTCGGCCGTGCAACAATAATCAAAATTCCCTACAAAATACTACTGTACTACCTTACTTCATTTATAAAATATATATGTGGACATGTTGTAAAGAGAACTCTCATTTCTCTGTCACTGTTCTCTGGTTTTCTTCCTCTGCCATTTTAAACTAGCTGGTCTGTGTTAAATTTCAGGTAAGCTTTTACTGACGTGATTTTAGTGTCTTCATCTGGAGTTATCTTTCTTGAGTAACCTTAGGACATGCATGGTACAGAGTAAAATTAGACGTTCTGCAGCACTCTAGGACACACTCATTTACTTGCTGCTAGATCATCAGGTTAGCCTTGTGCTTAAACAGAAACACTGCTGCATTTGTGCAAGTCAGCATTCTCTACAGGATAGTTATTTGTATTTGCGCCTTTCAGTAGAAAATGGAAATGGTTACTTTCTGTTATGCCTCCAGTGAATAATAGGAGTTCTGTTTTTTTGTACAGAGTACATTGGAACTTCACTGGTATGTTGTTAGTAAATAGTGTTCCTGTGTCTTGATTCTGTTTCATTCAAGAGGAACTAGCTGCTGAAGGAATGAAAGTTTGTCCTTTTCATCTCACTCATCAGGTGGTCCTCTTGCCACCGAGGTCCCTGAGAGCACAGCAGTTAGACTCTGACTTCATTTTATTCAGCATTTATTTAGCACCTTCTCTTTGCTAGGAGCCAAGATCTTTAAGCTGAATTCATGTTGAGTGTTATAAAGAATTTAGTGTGCCAAATCATTTACAGAATTCTTAGTAACAGAATGGGATAAAAAGCAGTGGGAACTTCTCAGCAGGTATTTCAAATTGGATACCAGTAGCTCCCCTGCAGGGAATATTGAAAATCTAAGAACTGCTACTAATTATGCAAAAATTTCTGTTCAGTAGCTGAAGCTACTGATGAGCCACTTAAAAAAAAAAAAGAAAAGAAAAATCCCTGACATAGGAATGCTGTTTCTTAAATTTACGCAACGAAAAGATGTCCTCCCACAGTCTTTGTGATTTTTAAGTATAGTGGGTTTTTTTTTAAATTAATTAATTTTTTATTTTTGGCTGCGTTGGTCTTTGTTGCTGCGCACCGGCTTCCTCGAGTCGTGGTGAGCGGGGTCTACTCTTCGTTGCAGTGCGCGGGCTTCTCATTGTGGTGGCTTCCCTTGTTGTGGCGCACAGGCTTAGTTGCTCCACGGCATGTGGGATCTTCCGGGACAAGGATCGAACCCGTGTCCCCCGCATTGGCAGGCGGATTCTTAACCACTGCACCACCAGGGAAGTCCCAAAGTACAGTGTTTTAACTTAAATCAAACTCTTGTGTTTAGGAGGTTGCTCAAAGAAGTACAGTCTTCAAAACAACCATACCTGAAGAGGAAGAGGAGGAGGAAGAAACAGCTGAAGTGGCTGTCGAGGAAGAACTTTTCCACCAGCAGGTATTACTTTAATATATGTCTTTTAAATTTTATTAACAGAATTACATGAAAACCAAAACCAGTAGTGGAGCTTGTTTTTTCCCTATTACTTGATGAACTAAGTCAGTGATCTACCAAGTGGGGTTTGTTTTTCCTGAGGGGATCTTCAAGATACAGTACATTTGGGTACTGGAAGAAAATGTTTGCACTTCTTTTTTAAAAATTATTTCTCATATCAAATTTCAGTTTTGTCTTTTGTTTTATAATGTATGTAATATGTTATGGTAGGGCATGTATGCCACATAAATAAGTATATATGGATTGGAATGCATGCTAAAAATTATTTATTGAAGGGTTCTTTGATTGAGTTTAGATGACTAAATTGGAGGAGGTATCTGCATATAAACTCAAGAAAAACAAAGAGTAGGGACTTCCCTGGTGGCGGAGTGGTTAAGAATCCGCCTGCCAGTGCTGGGGACACGGGTTCGAGCCCTGGTTGGGGAAGATCCCACATGCTGCAGAGCAACTAAGCCTGTGAGCCATAACTACTGAGCCTGTGCTCTAGAGCCCGCCAGTCACAACTACTGAGCCCGCGCGCTGCAACTACTGAAGGCCACGTGCCTAGAGCCCGTGCTCTGCAACAAGAGAAGCCACCGCAATAAGGAGCCCGTGCACCGCAACCAAAAGTAGCCCCTGCTCGCTTCAACTAGAGAAAGCCCATGTGCAGCAAGAAAGACCCAACACAGCCAAAAAATAAATAAATTAAATTTTAAAAAATCATTACCTGATTAAAAAAAAAGGAGTAATGTTCAGCTTCAGTGTGAAGCAAAATTCTTGCTGTCTTAAGTTTTTAATTATTTAATTGCAAGATAGATTTTAGCTGATGCTTGGACTTTTGAGAGTCCTTGAAATAAACTCCAAATTTGATTTTAATTAATTAAATTGGAATTATTAATAAGTAATGAGCCTTCAGTTTATATTCTCAAGCTGTTCATGTCTATCATTAATCAAAATTCCTACCCTTATCCTTATAAGATGTCGTCACCATGTCTCCAGATTTATAAATCTGTTTGTTTTGCTTAATTAGCCCCAGTCCTGCTCCAAATAAACATTTTCTTATGTGTTCAGCCTCCAGAGTTGAGAACCACTTGAGGTGGGTTATAGGAGAATGAATTTTTGGCATGGATACTTCCTCGTACATTTTGGAGGAATATTTAAGAACAGGTGTTTTATACTTGGCTTTAACAAGAAACAGGTACAAGATCCATTTTCTGCCCTTATTTGAAATATTATAATGACTGGAAGTAAAATAACAATATAAGAGATATCTCAGGGTGCCAGGCTAGTGGTTCAGAGCATGAGTTGTAGCAGATCAGATGCTGGAGAAGGCTGTTTAGGCCACCAGAACAGTTGAGAAGATCTCTGGAAAATAGGCTTGTCCAGTATTTTGAAAGATGGGCAATTATTTGAGTATTAGAAGGCAGATGGTAGTGTTCTGTGGTTGTTTGAATTATCTGTTGCTACATTAGGAGACCACCTTAAATTAAAGCTCAGTGACTTAAAACTGATTTCTTAATTCCTATGACTCTGTGGTTTGACTGGGCTCCACTGGGCAATTCATTTGTTCCCACCCAATGGAGAGTGAAGTCAGTCATGCAGTTGCATTCAGCTGGAAGCTTGGCTAGGGCTCAAATGTTCTCCATGTCTGTTTCCATGTGGTTTCTTATCATTTGGTTGTTTAGTCCAATCTTCTTTACAGCATGGCAGCTGGCTTCCAAGAGAGTGAAAACGGAAAGCATTAGATTTCTTAAAGGCCCATATTCTTTTAGTCAAAGTAAGTCATAGGCCAGCTTCAATTCCAGGGGAGGGTAAATAGTCTCCACCTCATAATGGGAGGAGTGGCAAAGAATTTATCATGATCTTTAATTCATCACAGGGTATATGTCAAGACTTGAGCACCAAGTATATCTGTCCATCCAGTTGTGTTTGTAGGGTGTGAGTGAGAGATAAGTGAAGTGGGGAGGTTGGTGTTAAATCAGCATACTCTGGAATGCCTAGGGAAGGAGCTTCTGCACACTTTGGAGCAAGGAGAAGTTGAGACAATATCAGAGGGATGACTGTAGAAGGGAGATTGCAGACACCCTGAGAGACTATGCAAATGGAGATTCATTAATTAAGGCATAGTGACCGAACTTGAGGGGGAGAAGAAAAAAAATCAAAGATGTGCGAGGTTTTTAGCTTTTGTGATCAGAAGAAATAATGATATCAAAGTTCTAAAGAGAGGACTTCCCTGTTGGCGCAGTGGTTGAGTCCGCCTGCCGATGCAGGGGACACGGGTTCGTGACCCGGTCCGGGAAGATCCCACATGCCGCGGAGTGGCTAGGCTCGTGAGCCATGGCCGCTGGGCCTGCGCGTCTGGAGCCTGTGCTCTGCAACGGGAGAGGCCACAACAGTGAGAGGCCTGCGTACTGAAAAAAAAAAAAAAAAAAGTTCAAAAGAGGGAAGATGGAAGGATGGATCAACTATTTTGACTTCATATTAGAGAATGAATCCAGTGGCCTTTTGAGTTGATTAGAAGTCTTTCTGGTTGACCTTCAAGAAACCAATTTCAGTAGTCAAGTGGTGTTTCACAGTCATGTTGTGAGATTTTAAGGAATTAGTGAGTGATAAAGAAATGGATAGAGGGAGCCGTTTTGACTTCACATTTGAAGATGAACCCAATGCAGATGCTTCAGGATATGAAAGCTGAGGATCCAGCAAGCCATATTTCCTGATGTGGTTGTTCAGAATGCCATCCACTGAGCTCCTGTTTCCTAAGTTACCAAAGGATGTTATTGAATAGGAAGTTTCAACTTCAGCTGCTTATTAGGATTTCTTAGGGAGCTTTAAAATTACATATAAATAGATACTGTTCCCCAGTTAAATGAGAAATTCTCATTTATTTTTTAAAAAAATTATTTATTTATTTATTTTTGGCTGCATTGGGTCTTTGTTGCTGCGTGCGGGCTTTCTCTAGTTAAAGCGAGCGGGGGCTGCTCTTTGTTGTGGTGTGTGGGCCTCTCATTGCAGTGGCTTCTCGTTGTGGAGCATGGGCTCTAGGTGCGAGGGCTTCAGTAGTTGTGTCATGCGGGCTCAGCAGTTGTGGCTCGTGGGCTTTAGAGCTCAGGCTCAGTAGTTGTGGCACACGGACTTAGCTGCTCCGTGGCATGTGGGATCTTCCCGGACCAAGGCTTGAACCTGTGTCCCCTGCATTGGCAGGCAGATTCTTCACCACTGTGGCACAAGGGAAGTCCGAAATGAGAAATTCTCATTTAATTGATCTAGGGACCTAGATCAGAATTTTGTTTTAAGAACTCCTCAGGATCTCAATGTGCAGCTAGAGTTGAGAATCACTGTTCTGGAATTTGTTGGAGTATTCTAGGGGAGAAGTCCATAAGAGAAGTTTTAAAAGGATAAGTGAGAAGTAATAAACGTCCATTTGAAGTTAGGTAATAATGAATTTGTAGTATCTCTGCCTTATTTTAAAATACCGTGATCCATTTTCTTAGCACTAATTTTTTTTTCTGTTTTCCTCATCAGGGAGCCCCAAGAGGTTCCAATAGAAGCTGTGCAATTATGTAAACTTCTCACATCAACTGTCTTCCTCAAAATAAAGAAGTATGGTAATCCTTACCTACATGCAGTGCAGAGCCTTCTCAGAAGCACAGAATATTTTTATATTTCCTTTATGTGAATTTTTAAGCTGCGAATCTGATGGCCTTAATTTCCTTTTTTGACACTGAACGTTTTGTAAAAGAAATCATATCCATATACTTTGTTGCAAGATGTGAATTGACACTGAACTGTGTACTGTTTGAAAAGGGTCCCTCAAAATTTTGACATTTTTTTTGTATGTGTGGTTTTTTTTTTAAGTTCTATGAGGAGGGGAGGGTAAATAAACCACTGTGTTTTAATTTGTTTTAATTTGAAGATTGCTCCATCTAGATTAGCAATCTGCTCTTGATTATTCTCTGCTATATATAACGGTGCTGTGAGGGAGGGGAAAAGCATTTTTCAATATATTGAACTTTTGTACTGAATTTTTTTGTAATAAACAATCAAGGCTACAAAAATTTTTTTTAAATAGAAAAGAGAAATTTTGTAAGAAGGCAATATTAACCTAATCATCATGTAAGCACTCTGGATGAAGGATTCCACAAAACTTTGTTTTATGGTTACTTCTTCTCTTAGATTCTTAATTCACAAGGGGAATGGGGGGAGGGGGGAGGGAAGGGTTTCTCCTAAAACGCATTAGTTGTGTTTTTTAAGATAGTGTAACTTGCTTAAATTTCTTATGTGACATTAACAAATAAAAAGCTGTTTTTAATATTAATCTGCTGTCTTTTAACTTTAGAACTGTTTTGGGGGAGAAAAGCATTGTTTCAGTTTTACTTTTGATAAAAATAATTTGGCTTTTTGTTTGAACTAGATTTTTCTTTAAGGCTCTGACAATGGGGAATATAAACACAAACTATTTTGGGGTCTCCCCTGTTTTCAGTACTCTGTTGTCATTAATGATAGCACTAATAAAAGCCATAATAATAGCTAATTTTTTGGAACCAGACACCATGCTCAGTGCTTTATATTTTTTAGCTTATTAACAATAAGACCTTTGAAAATATCTTTAAGAAAGCCATTTAGGAACATTAGGGACAGTAGGAGAAATTGGGGAAGACACTCCTTTTAAAGGAAAAAAATGGAGATAGTATTTCTGGAATCTAGTTTTACTTTTTTTTTTTTTGTGGTACGCGGGCCTGTCACTCTTGTGGCCTCTCCCATTGCGGAGCACAGACTCTGGACACACAGGCTCAGGAGCCACGGCTCACGGGCCCAGCCGCTCCACGGCACGTGGGATCTTCCCGGACCGGGTCATGAACCCGTGTCCCCTGCATCGGCAGGCCGACTCTCAACCACTGCGCCACCAGGGAAGCCCAAGTTTTACTGTCTTTTGAAACACAGAAGAGACACTGATTACAAGGAATACAGTATGAATGATAGAAAATATGTGTGTGCTGTGTGGGGTAGTTACGTATGGTGGTAACTAGAGTGTCATTTTTTACGCATTTGGAGAGTTTATCTTGTGATTGCTTTAGCTAAGTGAGTTAGTTCGTCTTGTAGAAAGTAGAATATCCAAACCATCCCTAGAATGAACTGTTGATAACAATTCAGAAGCTAATCCAGAGTCAGTGTTTGCTTTTCTCTTAAAATATTCCTGCAGTAAGCTGCACAGACTAGCAACTTACACTTGAAAATAACTCACAAAGTCCCAGAATTACTGTGCTCTGCAGATTTACTGCATTCGCTGGTGCCGTCGGAGACACAAGATAAATGCTGGGTTAGAAATTCTGTCTGGTGAAGCAGATAAAATGATAACTTCACACAGATTTATCTTCAGAATGAGAATGGCAGTGCAGGGTGTGGCCCAACTTGCTTGTGAAAAGTGTTGCCACAAGATAGGATTCTTGCCATCAAAATTCATTCTAGGTACTTTATTGCCAGATAAATTGGGTTATAGGAATCACTTTAATTAATTAAGCATTAAGAAAATTTGGCAGTTTTTCTTTTTTTTGTGGTACGCGGGCCTCTCACTGTTGTGGCCTCTCCCGTTGCGTAGCACAGGCTCCGGACGCGCAGGCTCAGCAGCCATGGCTCACGGGCCCAGCCGCTCCGCGGCATGTGGAATCTTCCCAGACCGGGGCACGAACCTGTGTCCCCTGCATCGGCAGGCAGACTCTTAACCACTGTGCCACCAGGGAAGCTCAGGCAGTTTTAATACAGAGGAATATTATATACTCTAGTGAAATTTAGAGTAAGAACCCAGGACTCAGTTAATACATAGCTGGGTGCCTCTGAATATGTGGAAGGAGATTGTTGAGTCGATTTAAGCTGACAGACTTTACACTAAATAGAAATTTTCTGAAAGTGAGCTGCACCTACACCTGTTCCCACAGAGCATCTGGGAGGCAGAGGCTCAACGGCTGCCTCTCTGTAGTAAGTGCTTCTCCCCATCAGTGGAGGCTACAGCTGCGTATCTGCATTACTGAACTGTTTCATAACAAGCGTGAAACTTTCCCCCCTTATTTCATCTGCAGTGGTCTAGTTTCACCACTATGTTTAGATACAGATTTATTTTCCTCTTGCTCAGCTCTCACCTCAGGGTTTTTAACTAAGAGAATTCTGGATGTCTGTATTTTGTTGAATATCAGCTCATCCCTGTTCGCTGTTCTTCTCTTCTGGGATTTCTTTTAGCCTTACATTGAACCTGTTCTCTTTCATATGTTTTAGGTTTCTTTGTGCTGTATTCTCAGTAACTTAGTATTTATCTCGCTAATTATGTTCTCAGCCCTGTCTAATCTGTTTATCCCATTTGTTGTAGTTTCTAGTTTCGTTAACTGTACTTTTCATTTCTGAAATTGTGCTTGATTCTTTTTCAAAATTTGCCTGTCCTCTTTTCAACTTTTTTTTCCTTTTTTTTAACTATAGTTGTCATCTTTTAAAAATGTCATTTTCATCATATTTATTTTATAGTCTCTAGTCTGTGTTCTTGAGTATGCCCATTTTTTTTTCTCTCAGCCGCAGAAAAATTATTGGTGGTTTGCTTCCTCGTGGGGTTTTTAGGATTGTGAACTTATCTTCAGTAAGGGCTGTTTATTTTGTGAGTTGTCCCTGTCCCAGGGTTTTGCTACAGAGTAACTTGGAGGTTTCCTGTGCTGTCTCCCCAGTGATGCGGTGGTATAGTGGTCTGGACCTCTGCTGCTGTTTTCTCACCTTGTGGTGGTGAAGGTCCACTAGGACAGTTGTGCGGAGTGTTTGCTGGTTCTTGCAGGTGACTTTCACATGCAGTCCCCCGGCCCCAGCAGGAGCTGGGTTTTGGTTTGGGCCGGCAGGCAGTCCGTGTTCTGCTTGCCTGGGCTGTGGGCTGCACGGCGTGGTCCTGTGCCTTGTGCACCGGGCCCTCTTCCTTGCATGGACTTAAAGCCATGTTTCCTGTCCCCATCTCCAGCCCCCGAGGCTTCTCCTTAAGACTTTGAGTTCTTTGTTCCTTATGGCACCTGGCCATTTCTTGTTTTTTAGGCTTAGTCCTAGATTAAAACCAAAATAAGTTCTAGTTTATCAGTTTTATAGTGGAAGGAAGGGGTCATCTTGGCCAGTTCATTCCACCATCACACACACATACAAATAAATGCACATTTATTTTCATATGTGTGCAGTTTTAAGAGATACAGTTATGCTAAATCATGTTCCTTTGGGCTTCAGTTTCTTACCCATCATCATCCCTTTTACCAAATCTTTTCTTTTTTTTTTTTTGCGGTACGCGGGCCTCTCACTGTTGTGGCCTCTCCCGTTTGCGGAGCTCAGTGGCCATGGCTCACGGGCCCAGCCGCTCCGCGGCATGTGGGATCTTCCCGGACCGGGGCACGAACCACGTCCCCTGCATCGGCAGGCGGACTCTCAACCACTGCGCCACCAGGGAAGCCCTGAAGAGACGCTTTGATCCACGCTTCTGGATCATTGGCTTCTGAACAAAATGCAGATCTTTTTAGTTCCACTGCATGAAGTAGCGGCATGGGTGTGAATTTTAGGGGTACCACCAGAGGAGAATGACTCTTAGGGTTCAAACTTTTGAGCCCCTGAAGCAAGGTTCTGGAATTTCCATAATATTTACCAGGCAAAACCCAGAATTCTGAAATTGAGGCTGACTCCTTCCCTTCCTACCAAAAAAAGGCACTGAAAGAGGTGGTATTTAGGATTCGGTTTTTCTGCCATTTGTCTACCTTACTAAAGGGACGTTCAGAACAAAGTTGATGGGAATGAGGAAAATATTTAGGCAAAATACATGTAAAGCTCACAGAGGTCACAGTTCAAATTGGAGAGGGAGCTTCACATTAACATGTTGAATGGGAAGAACAGTGAATTAATGCAGACAGGACTGGGAGTGGACGCGGCTTTGCTGTTTTGGAAGGTTAGAGTGTGGGCCAAGGATCACAGAAGTCCCCTGGGAGCCAGTTTGCCCTGGAGACATGCACCCGACAGCCGGGAATCACCTCACTCCCTGCCTCCTATCCTCGCTTTCATGATACGTATTCTTCCTTTACTTTAACAGCACAGTAAATCCTGTCTTCTGCTGATGTTTCTCAAGAGACAAAATGCACCTCTCAGTTTGAGGAGACAGCTTGTTCAGTAGCTTGATTACTTATAACAATAAAACACATATTCATGCGGATTTATTATGTGAGTGCCCCAGTCTGTGTAGCTTAATGATGTCTCTGCATTTTGTATACCATTTTCTTGATATTGGTGTTTATTTCTGTGGTTTAAAACATCATCCTCACCTGCCTTTTAAGGCTTCTTCCTGCAGCTTGTGTGCCCTAATGCCCTTTGCCACTAGCGTCTGGTCTGCCAGCGTTCTGACTTTCTTCATGCATCTGGCTTACGGCAGACCTCCCCATACAGCTGTAATAGTTGGGGGCGCGTACCTTCCCTAGTCTTTTTTTTCTTCAGCGCTTTGTGACTCAATGTGGATAATTATTTTCAGACTGTCTGGTTTGGCCTGTTAAATACGCTTGGGTATTTCCACAACCCCCTCCGTATAATCCTGTGTCCTATGATGTAAGTTAGCTGCGAGTGTTAGCTAAATGTCCATTGTGTGACCACACCAGAGGGACATGTCTCCAGATAGCAGGTCTCACTCTGGCAGAAACCAGCTTTCTAGCTTAGTGGCCAAGAGCGGTCTTAGAGACAATGATCTTAGATCATTGTTGTGGTTTCCAAACTCTGAGTCCCAGGTCACTTGTTCCCCTCATCTTTCTCGTTCTCTCTCCATTCTCTAGCCAGGGAGCCTCCCAGCCCACCCCCGCCTTTAACAAGCACTGCTTTTTGACTTAGGCCCTGGCAGCTGGTCCATTCTCTTCTGAAGCCTGGGATCGTGACCCAGCCTCCCTCTTCGCTGCCAGCTCCCCACTCCTTTGTTATGCTGCCTTCCAACCCGTGTCAAGAGGACTGAACCCAAGCTCTTTCTAGGGCCAGAATTTTCCTCTGAACCATTTTCCCAGGTGCCCATTTCTCTTAAGTTTTTGTCCTGCTAAGAGAAAAATTGTTAGGAAGTTTGAACTTCGGAAAAACGAGCTGAAAACATTCACTGAGCGCCTGTTGCTTAGTTTTCATTATTCTACGTCATGAAAGAAATAGCCTGGACTGAACTCTGAGAGGTGTGGCCGTGGGATCACCAGGACTCAGTGCTTATGTTTACAAATCTGGGCGGGATCCTTTTGTGGAGAAGGAAGGGTTTGGGCATCAGAGGGGGGATGACTCAGGGTGCCTCATACCAGAAACTCCTGTAGGAACCTGAAGCAGGGCCTTTAGTCGTGTCGGGCACCTGGGGAACTTTGGGAACCCAACCAAGAGGAATGGGCAGGGGCAGGGTCCTGGATGTGCAATGCTGCTCTCGCACTGTGTGGGGGGCACAGAATACCACATGTTGGTCTCTTGCTTACACATGGAATAGTTTCAATCTCATACGGGAGGAGGAAAGACCCATAAAGAGGAAGGAGGGAGAAAGCGAAAGGATTAGACGTTTGTTGAATGTTCACACAGCCAGGCACTCTGCTCAGGGTTGTCCCCCAAACATTAACTCACCTGAAGCTCGTAGTACCACACTGGGCAAGTAGTGTTATCCTTGTTTTGCAGATGGGTCAACTTGCCCAGAGGCTAAGTCATTCATTCATTCATTCCTTCAATGACCGTTCACTGGGGGATTTAGTTTTGCCGGGCATTGCCTTGCCAGCGCCCGGGATACCAAGATGAGAGATCCTGTGGTTTTCTTGGGAACTCAGTCTCATTGCCCAGGCCACCACCATCTTTTTTTTTTTTTTTTTGTCTGCTCGGCTTGTGGGATCTTAGTTCCCCCATTAGGGATCGAACCCGAGCCCCCTGCAGTGGAAGCGCTGAGTCTTAACCACTGGACCGCCAGGGGATTCCCCAGGCTACCAACTTCAACAGCTCTGCCTATTCTACTGTCCCAGGCAGCTGTTAGGAAATGATGTACATAGCTAGTATACCATTGACAGTGGTACTACTCACTGTCAGCAATGAATGGGAACAATTCCAACTGTCAGGTGGCTCCCAAATCCCCATGTTAAATCTCTGTTGTTTCTGATGTTCTTCAAATGAATGTCAAGGTAAATAAATATTACTTGCATGCTGCTGTTTAAAAAATGCTTTCATGTAGGTTAGCTGATGTGCCTTAGTCAGGAGTGGGCGGGCCATTCTGCTTTTTTTTCCAGAGCTCAAGCTTGTGCTCATTCTGTCTTCCTTACTCTGCACTGCATTTACCCTCTCCGATGAAACGGCAGGTTACAGCCTGGGTGGACTGCCCTTTCCTGAACTGGCTATGTTTTAAGATGTGTTTTTCCTGACATCAGGGAGCTGATTAATTGTTCTGGTTTAAAGTCTCCTGTGGGGTCACTGTTAGGTATAAGCTAAGCAGGGGTGGTACAGGGCTTAATGAGTAGTTGAAAGCAGGCTGGGCCTCAGGGAAGCAACATGTTAGTGACAGATCTGGGGGTTGTTGAAAGTGGCCCAGAGAGTGTGCACCGCACACCCCATTTATCCTAGTGGGCAGTAGGGGCTGTGAATGACAGGAATTACTAGCACTGTGATTCAGCTCTGATTGCAAAGGAGGTAAAAAAAAAAGTTTTTTTAATGATAGAGAATTAACTCTTATTTAAAACATGCCAAGTGTAGTCATGGGTTATGTCCCAAATTTGTACTTTCCCACATGGATGGTCCTTCTCCACAGACAGGCTATAAATAGAAGAAAGAACAGCATTGTTTCTGCCTTTGAACTAACTCTGAATGGAAAACCCCTGATAGGAGCGGCATCAGTGACGCTAAGTTGCTGGCACTTAACGGTGTGATCCTGAAAAAGCTAACATTCCTGTTTCTCAGTTTCCTTGTCTGTAAATTAAGACTGAAAGAAAAAGGAAGTCCTATTAGAGAGTTGATGGGAGAATTATATTAGAGCACGTAGGAAGATCATACCAATATGGTAGGTCTAAAATACATAGGAATTTAAAACTAATGATTACTTCAAATATTTTGATTAGGGGAATTGGGAAGTAAGGTGAGACTTTGGTTTTGAAATGGCAGGTTGTTCATTGTTCTTAGTGTACGTAAGTCTACAAGTGAAGACGGTGTTAGAGCTAACACTTCTGGTCAATTGAGTGGTTAAACAAGGAAAGGTATTGAGAATACCGGAAGCGCCACATTTTATTCATCTCATGAATAAATATTAATTTCAACAAACATTTATTCAGCACTTACCAAGTGCCACGCTGTGTACTAGGCACGGGCAAGTGCAACACTGAGTAAAAGGAAATCTTGTCCTGACCCTGATGGAGCTTACAGCTCAGTGTGGGCCTCAATCAAATAATCATACAAAGGTGGAAAACCACAGCTGTGCTAAGTGCACTTCTAGAAGGAAGGCACCATACACAGCAGGTTTCCCGTAAGAGACCAGGAGCAACTGGTCTCCCATAAGAGGAGGTAGGAAGGCGGCACTTGGGAACTCTGGTTTTAAACAACAGGGGCGGAGGTGCCAATGTGGCCAACCCATCACAGATTGACAAAGATGCCCGTGACTGTCAAGGGGCCCCCTGTGCTCAGGGCTCATGGGAAATGGAGAGGATTTCTGGAACGTGTTTGCAATCACTTCCCGGTTCTCCACCGAGACCCGAACGCTGAGAAAATCTTCTGGCTCGCGCCGGTTGGCCGCCCTTCTCTGAGTGCTCTCCTGGCGCAGGGCCTGCGCGTGCCGAAGCCGAGCTGTCCTCCCAGCTGCCCTCGAATGCACGCTGCGCACCGACTTGTTGTGGTTGATCCTCGGAACTGAGGAGACAGGATCTCGCTTGTCCTTGATGTGGTGTCTGTAGGTTGATTTCAGGCTTTCATTTAAATAAATAATTCAAGCCTTCAGCTGGGAAAGGGGTTGCTACATCACCGGGCAAGGGCTCTGGCTGCTAAAGCAGCACGTGACCAGCCAGGGGGACTTCCCCCGCCTCCCCGCCCAGGTTGCTGGGAGAAGTAACTATGGGTCTGTGGCAGCTTTTTCCCAAACTGCATGATGAAGGTTGGGAAACACTGAATTATGAAATAAAGGAAGGCAGTCGGCGTGCTTCTGTCATCCTTGGCTCATGCATCCTAAGTTACAGTTATGAGCTCAGCCTTGTGATGGTGTATCACAGGCTGCCGTGCGATTCTTCAGCAAGTTGTTTTCAGTGTGTTCTCATCCACAGTCTCAGGAGGCAGGAGCTGACCTGTGAGTGACTCTGGGTGGTTATAACTGGGAAACAAGTCAACGCTCACCCATACTGTCTCAGCGGGAAATGAGGAAATGGACAGGATTCCGGAAGGCTGTTGTTTGAAGAGGCTCCGTTCAGTTCCAAGAATACAGGGGAGGAGCAAGAACTGTGAACGTGTTTACTACCCATTCATTGACTCACGCGGAAATTGTCCCCGTCTGGGGCCTTGTGACCCCTGTTATGTCAGAAGAGCTACCGGGAAGTTGTGGAGACAGATGTGTCCTCCCCTCCTCTCTAATGCCCTGACCTGGGCGGACATACGGCCGCTTCTTTCCTGAGTCTTCCATGGTCGACTTTTGCTTCTCAGAGCTGCTGCCTCGTTCTTTTTCCTCCTCAGATCACTGTGTTCCAGGCACTTCTTCCCTGAATGGTGCTGAACTCAGGAGTGGGGCGGGGGGGGGGGGGGGAGAGGAGGGGGGCTTCGGAGGATGTCACCTTGAGACACACTGATACTGACAACGGAAAGAGTTGGCTTGTCCCAGGATTCTCTTAATGGGGTGTGTGTGTGTGTGTGTGTGTGTGTGTGTGTGTGTGTGTGTGTGAGACAGGGTTTTTTTGTTTTTTTAAATTTTTATCAGAGTACAGCTGATTTACAATGTTGTGTTAGTTTCAGGTGTACAGCAAAGTGAATCAGTTATACATATAGCCGTATATCTTTTTTAGATTCTTTTCCCGTATAGGTCATTACAGAATACCGAGTAGAGTTCCCTGTGCTGTACAGTAGGTTATTAATTATCTATATTACATATAGCAGTGTGTATATGTCAATCCCAATCTCCCAATTCATCCCCCACCCTTTACCCCCCGGTAACCATAAGTTTATTTTCTACATCTGTGACTCTATTTCTGTTTTGTAAATAAGTTCATTTGTACCATTTTCTAAAGATTCCACATATGAGTGATATCATATGATATTTGTCTTTCTCTGTGTGACAGGGGTTTTTAATGTGCACCTGTGCACGCATGTGTGTGTCTGTGGGAGCATATTTTCTGCTTCACAATTACTTCTTAAACTGCTAAGTTTTCCTCCAGGAGAAGTACCCCAGTTTTGGTTCTCTATCTAGATGTTGTTAACTCATTTTGGACCACAGAGGGCGTTCGATTCACAAAGCTTTGTCCTTTGGATGGCAAGTCTCTCTTATGCCCCGGGGCCCACCAGACACATCCTCCTTGTCCCTGGTGGGGATGGATCAATAAGATGTGCCCTGACAGGGGCTGGGCTTTTCTGTCCAGCTGGGAAGCCTGGCAGGGGTCGGGGCAGACCCACCCGCCCGCCCTTGCACCTGCTTTGGGCCCTCGGAGAGCCCCGCACTGCCCGCTTTGACATGGGGATGCGGAGAGAACGCCGAGAACCAGCGCGTGAAAATCACTCTCTCACCACGAACCCCACCCCCAGCCTCCAAACCCAGCTGGGCGCGTGCCAGGCTTCCGGGGCGCTTGCGTCCTATCTCTGGGGCGTGGAGGCCTCTGCAGCCGTAGGCCTGGCTGATGGGTGACAGCTCACCGGCGCCTCCCAGTCTCAGCTGGGCGTGGGGTTTTTAAACAGACGCGCCAAGGACGGTCAGCCTTCTATCTGTGCCCGAAAGCATTGTTCGTGGCACAGAACCTGAGGCTGCTTCTCCCCCATGCCGCCTCCTCTGGGTATCACTGCGCCGTCTGGCAGAGTTTCACTCCAGCGTGGCAAACAGCAAAGTAGTTGACCTCGGCGTGTATAACATCACTAAGGAAAATGACCAACCTTGACCCTACAGCCTCTGACTCAGGCCCATCCTTGGTCTCTCCTGTTCTTGCGGAGCCGCTCACTCCTACGGCGACAGCTCCAGCCCGCTGCTCCCTGCCGAGCCGGGAAGCCTTTTAGAGTTTGTGTCAGGCAGTTGTGTCCTACTACTTTTTTTTTTAATAAAGTTTTACAATGGAAAAGTTTAAACCTATATAAAAGTGGAGAGAATAGTATAATGAACCCCGTGTACCCATCACCCCGTTTCAACCATGATCCACATCCGGCCAGTCTTGTGTCTTTCATACTCCCTGACTCTGCCGTCCAGTGGGATCTGAGATATTGCACAACTTCTTCATAAATTCTTCAGAAAGTATCTCTAAGAGACAAGGGCGTTTTATAAACACAGCTGTCATTCTATTATCATACCTGAAACAAAGAATTCCTTAATATGATCAAATATCCAGTGCTCGAAGTTCCCTGATAGTCTCATAATTTCTTTTTTTTAATATTTGGTTTTTCTGAATCAGGGTCCAAACAAGGCCCATACGTTATGTTTGTTGATACATTTTTAGAAGTCTTCTAAATGAATTATCCACCCCAAAGTGTCAATAGTACTGGTGCTGTTAAATGTTGGTGTCATTTAACAAACCATCAATCTCTCTCACTCCTGTAAACTAAGACAGCAGTGCTTGATCACACGCAGGTTCAGTTTTTTGCAGGAATATCTTACAGCGTTTCTGTGCACCTCCTACGGCATCACATCAGGAGGTACCCAGTGTCAGATTTTCTCTTTCTTGTGAGGTTAAGATTGATCTGTGGGTTTGGGTGCTGAGGGTCTGACTTCTATCATAAGTTCCCCATCAGCTAATGGTTTTAGCTAATGATCATTAGACACATCCACGATTTCATTTAGATTCTATCATTATTTCTACACTTTTTAGGTGCAAGTCTTCTCTAAAGAACTTTCCTTCATCCTTTATACTCCAAGGTACAGTGCACACAAGACACTTTTTCAAAAGCCATTATCGAAATAATGATTTGGTTCTCTAGCATGCTCCAAAGGTGGCCAGTGAGGGTTTTTTTTGTGTGTTTTTTTTTTGCGGCACGCGGGCCCCACACTGCTGCGGCCCCTCCCGCCGTGGAGCACAGGCTCCGGACGCGCAGGCCCAGCAGCCATGGCCCACGGACCCAGCCGCTCCGCGGCATGCGGGATCCTCCCGGACCGGGGCATGAACCTGCGTCTCCCGCACCAGTAGGCGGACTCCCAACCACTGTGCCACCAGGGAAGACCGGTTTTTTTTTTTAGTATCATTATAAACTCATGAATTTTAACATAGGTGATGTGTAACAATTCAGCACAGTCTTGTTCTCTGTGATGCCCTTATTGTCCACCTTAGGCCAGTGGGAGCCTATTTGGGTTTTATCCTGTGTCCTCTGGACATGACCACAGGAGTCCCCCTTGCTTTCTGATATGACAAGGTCCTTGCTCCAGATTCATCTTTTACACATTCCCTGTCCCCTGACCTAGACTCAGACATTTCTCCGAGGATACCTGATTCTTTTTAGTAGGAAAAGGGCATTTAGAAACCACAACCAGGTGTGCCCAGTTTTTGAAGACGTTGCATAAATAGCAATGAGCCTGTAAGAGATCTGTATATACAGAGGGGACCCAGGTGGTACACAAGGGCTTGATTGACGGCCACTGCATTTTTCACCAGGTGCATTAAACAAAATAAATCCCACCTGAACCTCCTCAAATAGACTGTGCTTTTGTAGACCCTGCCTGAGTCTGATTCCTGGTCCTTCTGGGATGAAGTAAATTTACCCATAACCGTTAGATTCTTTCCTCTCACCCTTCCTGTGAGCACAGGCTTCTGAGAGGGGAGGTTCGGGCCGAGGATTCTCTGTGCTCTAGAGGTTGCTCAGACAAAGCTGCCCTGCTCTGTGGGATCAGCAGAACCGCCCCACGCCTTCCCAGATGGTGCATGCCTTCAGGGAGGTTCTCACACACACGGACCTCCTAACTCAGGATTGCTAATTTCGTTCTAAGATGTTGCCTGCAAGGCTTGGGTCCTGTACCCTCACACAGGCTGCAGAATAGATCCACTGGTGCTCAGATGACAGAGTCTTAGATCATTTCCCATAGACCCCCCCCTTAATCTGTCTCCGTGGTCTGGGGCCAGGTTGCCAGTAGCCCCTTGCTGCTGAGAGAACCCGTAGAGGGTGAGCTCTGAGTCAGTGTCCTGTGGATGTCACTAAGCTGCCCGCTACCCTCAGCTGCTGAGTTGGAGGCATCAAATGTGGCTGGCCCCGCATTTACTAGGCGGGGGCGGTGAGAAGGAAGGTAAATGATGGAGAAAAGCCAGTGACATTTCAAGCTCTGTAGGAGTACATTTTTACATTAGCAAAGTTATTTGCAAATTTCCCCGAAGCCAGTCTGAGCTTCTGTTTAAGGGGCAGGAAAACAATGCTAGTTGTTATACTGTGGAAGTGATGCCAACTCGCCCCTCGTGGGGGACACGCTCATAGCAAGCTTGTCTGCTGCTTCCCGGGCCTCGAAGGGTCTCCACGCAGGTCTGTGATGGATGTTCTGCACAGTCGCCCTCCCGGTCACTCCCAGACGTTTTCTCGCACAAATCTCCAGACTGACCTTAAAAAATCCTAACGTCAGCAGCCTTCAAGCCTTATCTGAGAACAAAATGCAGTTCATTTGTCTCCTAAGTGTTACTTATTTGCAGCTGGGTTAAAAGTCACAGATGCCTCCTTGCTGTGAATTGGGAGGGGATGGGGAGGGAGGGGGAGCAGGCCGTCAGGACGGGCCCACGCGGGTGCAGATCCTTTCCTGCCAAGCACTCCATTGCCCTTGGCAGACCCAGGGTCCCCAAGAGTCAGGGAGCTAGATGAGGTTACCCAGAATTTTAGAATAAAAAAGGACCTAACAGACTAGCACTATTATTTTCCCTTGGGTGAAATCTAGCCCAGATCCCCAGTATATGAAGCAGAGGTCAAGTGGCTGGGTGGGGCTGAAGCACCAGAGCCCAGGTTTTGGGGGGCTCTTTCCATGCCCTGTCCCCCGCAGCAACTCAGGGCTCCAAGAAGGGCTTTTTGAAAAGTGTTCATGGCAGATACTATGGCAAACTTATCCTGAGTCCTGGCTCCCCTCACTTCCCCCCATGATCAACCCTGGAAGTGAGAAAAGAAAATAAAACCCAAGGAACACTTGGGCTGCAGAAGATGTGTGAGGAGGAGGGATGGATGCTTGGTGACATGCCCAGGGGACAGGAAACGGGGGGGGAGCGGGGAGGCGGTCATGTCCTTTTCTCTCTCCTGTATAGTACCTTTGGAGGCATCATCACCAGCTTCATCACATACCAGAAAACAGAAGATAGCAGTGCCAGCCCAGTGCCACCAGGTCAGTGGGGTAACATTAGGGCTGCATTCATCTGTGCCGGGGTAGGTGCATATAGCATACGTGCAGGGAGATCTGCCAGCCATATGGAGTTAACACGTGCCCCCCCCCGCCCCTCCCCGTTCCCCAAACCCTCCGGGCCCCCAACTATCCCCCTATGCTTCAAAGGAAAGCTGATGGCAATCCAGACAGACGGAACTTAGAAAATGTGATGGGGATAGAGATATGAGGATTTTCCCTGAGGAGCAGAGTCACTTGCTGTGGTGTGGCAAGTGGAGAGTGGTTCAGTCCAAACGGCAGCACAGAGTATCTCCCACCCTCTCTGCTGACCCACCAGGGGTTTAGCTCCCCTGTCGTAGGTACACATCACTAGCCAAGGGAGACAAGAACCCCAGGCAAGTATGCGATCACAGAAAAAAAAACTAGACGTGAAATAAGATGATAGAATTAAGACCCAACATAATAGTAAAACAAATGTAAATGGATTAAAGCCACCAATCCAAAGATAGAGATTTTCAGAGTAAATTGTGAAAAGAATATTTTAGCAGTATGCTGTCTACAGGAGACATAAAAGGATACAGAAATGTTTAACATTAATTCAGACAAAAAGCTTTTTAAAACATCAAAATGGACAAGCAGAATATTAGAATGTTATATTTGGGGAAGAGGAGCAATATATCAAGAAGATATAATCATAAAGATAAATCTATTTAAATTGCCTCAAATACATAAAGGAGCTACCAACAGGGCTAGAGGGAAAAATAAACAAATCAACAATTGTAATCAGAAATTGTATATGTCCCTCTCAGAAACTGACAGATCAAGCATGAAAAAAAGCAAAGATAGGAAGATGTGAACTACACAATTGATAAGCTGTAGCTTATTTATTCATATATATTTGTAAAAATCAACCATGTATCTTTTTTTAAAATAAATTTATTTATTTATTTTATTTATTTATTTTTGGCTGCGTCGGGTCTTTGTTGCTACATGCGGGCTTTTCTCTAGTTGTGGTGAGCGGGGGCTACTCTTCATTGCAGTGCGCGGGCGTCTCACTGTGGTGGCTTCTCTTGTTGCGGAGCACAGGCTCTAGGTGTGCGGGCTTCAGTAGTTGTGGCACGCAGGCTCAGTAGTTGTGGCTCGTGGGCTCTAGAGCACAGGCTCAGTAGTTGGGGCGCACGGGCTTAGTTGCTCCACGGCATGTGGGATCTTCCCGTACCAGGGCTTGAACCTGTGTCCCCTGCATTGGCAGGCGGATTCTTAACCACTATGCCACCAGGGAATTCCCTCAACCATGTATGAAGCCACAAAAACACGCCAGCATTTCAAAGAATCAAATCATCAAGGACATAGTTCTTTGACCATAATGTAATAATAACTGAAATACAAAACAAAAGAATAACACTCCTGGGCTTCCCTGGTGGTGCAGTGGTTGAGGGTCCTCCTGCCGATGCAGGGGACACAGGTTCGTGCCCCGGTCCAGGAGGATCCCACATGCCGCGGAGCGGCTGGGCCCATGAGCCGTGGCTGCTGAGCCTGAGTCCGGAGCCTGTGCTCCGCGACGGGAGAGGCCACAACGGTGAGAGGCCCGCATACTGCAAAAAAAAAAAAAAAAAAAAGAATAACACTCCCCACCCCCTGCTCATTTGCTGAAAGCTAAATAACTCACTCCTAAATGACTTTAAGAAAAAACTTTATTTTTTTACTGGAGTATAGTTGATTTATAATGTTGTGTTAGTTTTAGGTGTACAGCAAACTGCTAAATGACTTTTGAGTTAAAGAAACATAAGGGAAATTTAAAGTACTTAGAACTAAAATTTAAACATTAAAATTTTCAACAATTGTGGGAGATAAAGTAGTACTTAGAGGAAAATTTATAGCTTTAAGTCATTTATCCAAAAACAAACAGGAAGACTGAAACAAGGGTGATTTTTTTTTTTTTCCTGGCCATGCCGCACCAGAACTAAGAGTTCCCTGACAAGGGGTCAAACCCAGGCCCCTGCAGTGGAAGCTCAGAGTCCTAACCACTGGACAACCAGGGAATTCCCACAAGAGTGAATTAAAACAAACAAACAAAACCCCCACGAAGTAAGGCAATAAGAAAGGTAAGGCTAAAAATCAATGAAATAGAGGACAAAAGAGGATGAGAAAAAGAGAAAATTAAGAAAGTTTTGAACTTACTCTTCAAAAAGCTTAATGAAATAAACCATTAATGCAGATTGGCTAGACAAAAGAATAAAAAACAGGATGAAAATAAGACACCAATGAATAAGGAAATAAGTACAGACTGAATGAAGGTGAAGAACGTCCACTGGCTGCACCAGAGTTTGGCTGAGATGTGACGGGTGACCTGGCATGGGGTGTCAGAGATGGAGATAGATGGTGAGGGGGCCATCTACATGGGGGAGGGGATGGCTGTGGAGACGAGAGACTGGCTACATGCAGAGAGGTTAATTAAATATAAGTAAATAAAGACAACGAAAGCCAGATTTCTCATCGTTGGAAAGGGAGCTATAAATGTGAAAATGGAAGAAACAAGATTGAGCTCTGTTATTGGATTGGAAATGGTGGTGTTGGTGTGAACTCTTAACTTTTAATATATAGAGAGAGAGAACAGAAAATATTACATAAGGTTTATCTACGAGTGAAAGGATAATTCAACAATAGTATATCTTACTACACAGATTATAAAGTAGAAAGTCACACAAATTTCTCAATATTATATTGTTAATTATATTTAATTACTATCACTAATTAATTATGATATTTAAAATGATGATGTAAAAACTCACCGAGTACTAGAAATTGAAGGGAAACACAATAACTCAACAAAATTATATAAGAAAAGTGTGTAGCAAATATCAATGGTGGGCACACTGAACACTCTTTAAGATGGGAAACCAGCAAATAAGCCTGCTGGCACGACTGCAACAGACCAGTCCTGGAGGGCCTGGCCACTGCACTAAGACAGGAAAGAGCTGGCTTAGAAGGGTATCTACAAACTGCGAGAACTAATATAGAGCTCAGAAAAGGTGCGAGTGCCGGATGACGAGAGTGCCTCTACACCAGCACTAACCAACGAGAAAATAGAATAGAAAATAAGATATCACTTATTTTACCATAGCAACACAACTATAAACTAGAAATTAAACTAACAAAGGACGCAGAAGAATTTTACTGACAACGTTTAGAACTCTTATTTCAGGATGCAAAGAATGACTGAATAAATGGTGTTATGCTATGGTCGTCATAGGAGATTGGCTAAAAATTGTGAAGATCTGTAAAGATTGTAATGTTCATGAAATTAATATGTAAATTTACTACAATTCCAATCAAAAGTCCATCAAGCCTTTTAAAATGACTTAGGAAAACTATTCTAAAATTTATACACAGGGATTAAAAGCCTGTCCACAAATAACTAAGTCAATTTTGAAGAATGGAGAGAGGTTGGTGGGGGACTGGGGAGGAGTTGCTCATTCCACTAGATTAAGAGGCACATTATGAAGCCGTATTAAGAAAACCAGTGAGGTTAACTCAGGAACGGACAAATGGGTTAAAGTCATAGACTGAGTATGCAAAACCAGATCATGTTTATATGGAACGGGGTACACGATCCAGGTGACACCACAAGTGAATGAAGAAAGGGGAGACTGTTTAGTAGATGGTGATGGCAAACCACCTACCTTAGGGAGATAAAGTTGGATCCTTGTATCAGATACAGAGGTGAACTCTAGACAGACTGAAGGCCTAAAGGTGATACATAAAACCATAAAGGAAGAAAACGTGGGAGACTATCTTTGTGATTTTGGAATGAGAAAGGACTTCTAAAATTTAAATAAGACGACCCACAGTACAGAACACATGACAAAAACTAGATTTGACTGTTCAGAGTTCAGGATTGCTATTCAACAAAGTATACCGTAGCAAAGTTAAGAGAGAGCTGAACAAATGAGAGAATTTGCGGCACATCAAACCGACGAGGGAGACTAAAAAGGAAAAGGTAGTCAGCCCAACAGGAAACATAGAGAAGTGTACAGGTGGACAGATATAAGCAATAAGACCTAGGTTTATATTGTCAGATTGGCTAAAAATGAATAAATAAATAATAGCTAGTACAGGAAAGGATGTGGAGAAATGGGAAAACTCAGCCACTGCTGGGGGCCATCTAAAGTGGAATAGTTGTCCTGGAGAACCATACGAAAATATTGCAATTAAACATCAACATCCTACAGCCCAGCGTTCCTACCGACCAGAGCAGAGGAACCCTCCAACAGGGCTTTAAGGAGACAGGTAAGAGGATGTCCGTCACAGCACTGTTGGATGCAGCAGGGAGTTGGAGGTAACATGAATGGAATGGAAAAGGAAATGGAATTCCAAGCGGTCATTGGAAGCAATAAACTAGAGGCACATGCAGACAAATCTTAAAAACATAGTGCTAAGGAGGGAGGCGGGTGGGGGAGAAGAACGAGATGTACAGCATAATCACTTTTATGTAAATTAAGGCATACACTCACAAAACGATATGTTTTGCAAAGATATGTCCATAGTCAGTTTATATGTCAAACGTATTAGAATGAGTAACTAATGAAGGAAGGAGATTAAAGTGGAGATTAGGAATGAAGAGGAAATTATTAAAAAACTAGAAGCTGAGAGGCATCAGAATACAGTGGTTAAGAGCAGGGACTCCAGAGCCTGGGTCTGAACTCCAGCTCTCCCCCTTACTAGCTCTGTTTCCTTGGGCAAATAATTTAACCTCTTTGGTTAAGCTTCTCCATCTGTAATAAGGGTCTGGTAGCTAATCTCCAAAGATGGCCCCAAACAATTCTGCCCCTCCCTGTATGTGCAGGCAGCACCTCCCATCAAGAGGAGAGACCTGTGACCGCTTTGACCAATAGGACCAGAGGAAGTGATCCTCAGGGACTTCCAAGCCCAGGCAGGAAGCAGGAGAGAAGCTTCTTCCCTCTTGGAGCCCGTGGAAAGAGGGGCCCTTTAACTGAGATGTCACGTGGAGAGAAACCACAGGAGAAGCACCTGGGCCATCTGACTGTCTGAGACATACAAGTGCGACCAGAAAAGGCACTGCCCACAGACTGCCTGGCTGAGCCCTAGCCATCCCACGGAACAGTGAGGTGCCGTAGAATGGTTGTTTGAGACCATTAAATTTGGGGGTGTTCTGTTAGGCGACAACGGATGAGGTCATTGTAAGGATTAAAGGAGGTAGTTTGCAAAGTGCTGAACAGCGCATGGCTCGTGGGAAGTGCTTGGCTCTATGTACACATTTGTGGAATAAAATAGAACAGGGACTTATAGAGGCTGACGGTGACAGAAACCGTGTCCTGGGCTAAAGTATAGGAGTAACTCAATTCTTCGCACCTGGTGCCCACAAATAAGATAAAATAAAACCTACAATAGGTCCATCTATTCATTTCCTTGATAGGGTAACTGTGGCCCAGGAGGTGAAAAGTGTATCCAAAAAAAAGTTTTTCAAAACGACGCAGGCCTCCCTGAGCCCATCTCTTCTGCTGTCTTTGTGCCCGGAATTCAGAGCCTCCAAGAAGGCACTAGATATATGAGCTCAGTGACTCACGAGTCCCTCATTTCTGGGAACACAGACAACTGATGGACTATATTTGTTTTCCTCTGCAGCGCTAGAACCAGAACAAGCACATTTTTTATCCGTGATGAATTCTCAATTAGCCATAGGCTCCAGTATAAGGAAATGCAAGGAGAAAGGAAATCCATGCGTAATTCAAAGATCTCAATCACGTCAGTCATTTCAACCTCCAGAAGGATCTCTTACAATTCCTTTTACTCCCAAACACAGTGTGCTCAATAAATGTGTTGATTATTTAAAATTAATCCCTCTTCCTTTTGAAAAGGATTTAAAACCGTTTATGGTCCTTCAAATCATTGATCAAAGTCATTTGTCAAAACCCAGGCGATCGCCCAGACGTTAGCAGCAGCGAGTGGAAGGAAGGAGTGGGAAGGGTGCTGATGTTCATGCATGAACTGCTTACTGGGCACCTTACAAACCCTACAGGGACTGTCTGAGGTAGGTATCGTCCCCATTTTACAGAGGCAGGAACTGAGGCTTACATAGGTGGGTCACCGCCACTGGGACACTGCAGAGCCCGATTCAAACTCAGGTAGCCTGACTCACAGCTGGTCCTCTCCCACTCTGTCCCACTGGGAAGCAAAGATCCAGACTCACCCCAGAGCAACTCAACGGCAAGGGGAAGGCAGTGTGTCCCAAAGCCACAACTCCAAGACACCAAGGCTTCTGTAAAGTCAGAAAAGGTGGACTGTGGAAACTAACAGCCCGTGTATTTCTGCAGAACTGACACATTTTGGAGAGGGTCTGCAGTTTAGAGCCGATTCCTCATGGCTGTAGCCTCCGTGGCAAGAAGCCTCCGGCTGGCAGCCTGCAAGATCCTGCATGTGCGTGGCTGGGAGGGATGGCGTCCAACCAGGTCCGTCCTGGTCCCAACCTCTCCACCTAAAATAATCCCGAACCCCGTCCCCACCCACTGACCCACTTCCCATCCCACTTAAGCCTGCAGAATCACAGCCTGTAATTCTGATCCAGCACGAGGGCTGCCTGCTCTGTGGCTGGTCTGCAGGGAGCTTCTGGGAAGACATTGGATGAAAGCGGAGAGGAAGCATGTGCCGCCGATTCCCTTCCCCAGGTTGCTTCCTCCTCTGGGTCTTTCGGCCTGAGGACACCCCCTGGCAGGGCAGGTTGAGGACAGAGGTTTTGTGCGCACCAGGCCTCTCTGTAAGCTGCGTGAAGCTTCGGGGCGAGGCAGACCCGGGCCGGGCCCAGGCCAGTGCCAAGAGGGGTATGAGAGGCCCCCGGGGTAGGGAGCCTCCAGCTGGATGGGGCCCCAGTGCAGGTAGCCAGGCTGCTGGTTCACTTCCATTTTCTCCTTTGGCTTCTCCACATCCTCAGATGAGTGACTTTCACTGAAAATAAAATGACTGTGGCTACAGCCCAGCCGCACGCAAGTGGCCACCCTGGGAGCTCGGGGCACAGAGAGGGAGACCTGGACACGAAAGACAAATACACGCAACTTCCAAGTCATGCCATTTATTTTTCCTTAATTGGGTTTCACAGCCCGTCTGAGCTTCTGCTCAGTTCTCTGAGGAGCCGGAGAATTCGTGTGAACGCTCTGTGTCCCTGTCCTTCCCCAGAAGAGAAACAGGCAGGCACGTGAGTACACACAGGGGCCAGTGAGAGTGCCCTGCACTTGATTCTGTTGTTACTTTCCTCTCTGGCTTCACTGTGACACACGTTTGTCTCCGTCTAATATTCTCAAGAAAAATGGTCCAGACAGGATACGGCGAGGGATGCGGGGAGAGGACTGTGTAAAGGGGTGGGTGGAGGGAAGCAGTGAACCAGTAGGATCATTTACCTGCCCCTCCTACTGTGCCTGTTTCATTCTGGATCTTTCAAAAAGAAAGAAGCAGAGAGAGCGAGAGAGAACAAGGAGTTACCAGCAGGACCACTGGTAACTCGTGCAGCACCCCGGTTAGCAAATGCACCCACCTTCGGACAGGTGCTGCGTGACTTGTTGACATACACAGAGCCTGGACCGAAGCTCCCGCTGCCTCTGTCCTCTTGGCTGGTGTCTTGTGCTTATGCTGCAGTTCCCGGACTCTCCCACCTTGAATGACCTCAGGATTAAAGGGCCAAGAGGGGATGAAGTGTCTTGCAAGAGCTTTCAGAATCCCAGATGGGCCCTGGTGCTGTGGAGATCAGAGTCTCTCACTGGGCAGGGAGGTACTGATGCCTCCCTTGGCCGCCAGGGTGTCCTGCCCACCACCCCACATGCAACCCACTCCTTGCGTGTGGACTCTGCTTAATTTCCTGGGGTGGGAGTGTGCACTGGGGGGAGAGAGGCGTGGCTCAGGCACGGTACTACCGTGCCAACCTTCCCAGCCCGGAAGCCCCAGCGAGCTGCCGGGGAGGGACCTGCCTGCTTTTGATATTTTGCTTCATTACATCTCTTCTCATGAACCAAGACAGCAGGAATTTTCTGCAGCCAACCAACCTCAGCAGGAAATGATCCCGGGAAGCTAGTGCTTCCTTCATTCATGGAAACAACAGGGAGGAGCAAGGGCATGGTTCCCTCATGAATGTTTGCACCACTCCGTTGAGAGGCTGGTTGACCAGACAGCTCAGGGACCAAGGCTGGGTGGACGTCGTTTGTCAACTATATTACAGGGCTGCAATTCACACGCTACCAAGCCGGACTCTTGGCTCTGGAAATTTAATGTGTGACAGCTGCGTGCAGCCAGTGGTGTCCAGCATTTTAGAAAGGTCAATTAAGAAACGGTTGATGGTGGTGCAGCTAATGACAGCCCAGAGGGGTGAGCAGGGCTGAGTAAACAGAAGGGCTGAGACATATATTACTGGAATTGAAGTGTCGAAGTGAAGCGTGGTGGGGGGAAACCTATTGTCACAGGCCATAAAGCACATCTGAGTTTTGCAGCGGAGAGCAGTACAGCTGTTTCTCTCCCCAGGCAGCGCGGGGAGCGGTCTGTGAACGGAGGGCTCGCCAGACAAAGGCGACACCTGCATCAGCTTGATCCATCTGCAGACAAAACTCGTTACCCTCCTCACTGCCTGTTCCTCTGCACTTCCTGGAGCACGAGACAGACGCTGGAGTGATAGTTGCAATGTGGGTCATGTTCTAGAAATCCATATTTTAAGCATTCCCCAAAGCTGGGCTCCGTCTTCTCTTCAGGGCTGTGGGTAGGTGGGCGGACGGGAGCCTGAGTGCCAATCTGAGCGAGTGCTCTCCTCAGACAGCATGTCTGCTCCCTGGCTTCAGTGGACACACAAAGGCAGGGAGCAGTCTAGACCCTTTACACTGCGATGGATAAAAGAGGGACATGGAGCCCTTAGAAAATGCCTATTTCAGCCTGTGACAGGATTGGCTCGTGGTTGGGGGAAGGCACTGCGTGGGGCCTTTTTCTCTGTTTTTTTGGAAAATCAGACAAAGGGGTCTTAGACTGCTTGGACAGGCTTTTTTGGCCACGACTACCTGTCAAGCCGCGGCAGAGCAATGGGAATGCTAATTGATATGCAAAACAGGTCCAGGGTTCCTAGAAATGTCTAATGATCCTCCAGTTCAGTGCGAATGAAGGATTAAGACATGCGCTAAATGAAATGGGAATAGGAACACCAACCTTTTTGCCTTTGCTTTTTTTTTTTCCTTTTTCAAATCTACTTTGGGAAACTTCACAGGTTTTGTGATTAAAAAAATAGTATTGCAATCAGTGGGGGTCTTTCACACACTGGATATTTATTATTAGAAAATAGCTTCTATCAGCTGTCATTACCAAACAAGTTGAAAGGAGCGTGCTTCTCACCATAAATTGTTTTTCTCCTTAATGAAATTTAAGTAAACAGTTCACTGTGGGGAGAGTCGCCACGCTTGTTTTTCCTTTAAAAACTGAATAATTAAATGAAGTTGAGTACAAAACATCCTTCAAATATGACTTGTCCTGCAGCTGCTACGCTGTCCCCTTGAGTAAGGGGCATGGAAGAGATGGAAAAGACACTCAAGCTATCAAATTACCCCAAAGAATCTACAGTAGAAACTGGGAAACAAACCAACGAACCCAAACAAAACCCATCCAAACCAACCATGAAATCAGTTTTAACATTGGCTTTTCATCTTTGATTATCATCTAAGTTTAATATATATATATATCTATATATATATTTGAAATAGTAATAAAAAAGGAAGAGTTGAATTGCATCCTTAGCAGGACAACCTTCCTCATATGTTAAAGAGGTGTTCAGAAAATTCCGTACAGTATCTGCTAAATACACGTTTGGCAGCTCAGCAAATATCATATGATTGCAGCATCCGTGATTTGAAGTCAAAGAGCGATTCGCTTTCTTCAGGCGGAGTCTGTTGCTCAGGGTGACATGATAACATGGCTCTGGATGTTCTTCGACCCACGGGCTCGAGGAAGGGTTTCGGGGTGGCCCAGTGCAGAAACTTCCAAACCCCAAACAACAAATCAACCAACCAAACACACAAACATCAAACAATCGTCTCCTTTGAGTTCCTCTTGACAGAGTGGAGGCCCAGCAAGGACTTCTGGTTAGAAGGGACGTTGACAGACTTTGGAATGAGGAGAATCACCCTCTGATTGGTCCGACGCCATTCATTGTACAATCGACAGTGGTACCTAAATGACACCTGGGGTCAGGAGAGGAAAAATAAGGGAAGGTTTCAGGTAAGCGGAAGCTGATTATCAATCCAAACAACATACACGCCATTTAAAACAGCTCCAAACAGCAGTACAGCGGGGCAAGAGCTGGGGGGAAACTGCTGTAGCAGGCAGCTGAGCGCTGGGAGACTGGCCCCAGCCACAGAGCACCCACGTGTGAACAAGGGGCAGGTCTCCCTCGTGCCTCTTCAAACTGGGTAAAATCGGAGTATTAATAGCAAATGAGCTTCCTCCTGAGTTTGGATTTATTTTCAGGATAGTGGTCTGGGCCCCAGAGTATCAGTGGGGAAGAAAGTTGGCTGGGGGCAGTGGGCAGAGTAGGTACGGCGCCAGCCCTTGCCCAGCCGTGGGACTAGGCAATGTGCCTTTCTGGTCATCAAGTTTCTCTCTGTTAAATGAGAGGGATGCTGGGGCTTCACGCACCCTTCTGTAGGTTGGACACTGCACAACTCGAAGGACCCCATTCACGGTGTGATAGGAAGGGCACCCTTCGTACTGTGCTGTGGACAAACTGAACAACTGTACTTGGCGGCCCCTGTGGGTGATCCCCATTGCCTCCAGCTCAGTCCTTCCATGGCGTCCAGTGGGGAAGCTTTGGCCTGGGCACCAACTCCGCTGATGCGTTCTTCCTGAGCCAGTGCCTGTGCCCACCTCAGCGTGGCATCAGTGCCCTGTACACCACGGCACTTGTTTCTCTCTCACCCTGCACTAGAAGCATGCTGAGGGCAGGTCTTGTGTTGTATTCTTCTTTGCATGCTGTGTACCTATCACAGTGTCTGGCGCTTAGGAAGCTGCTTAGTTAAGTTCACTGAGTGAATGGATGAGTGACCAAGTATCCTGTACCTTCTAATTGCAACACTGCTTTAGATTTAGGCCTCTCTTACATGATACAGGACAGCACGAGCAGTAAACGCATCATCAACTGTGACATAACTTGCCCCCAAAGTGCTTGCTTCTCGTGTAAATAGACTGGAATGAGATGCTTACATCTGTGGTTTGCTTTGGAGAAGGCTGGCACAAAGCACTGATGAACCGCCCAGGAAATTCAAATAATCTGTTCTTCTGAAGATGTACAAACTGCCTTTAAAGGTGGAAGTAGGTTCTAGTTTGAGTATATCCAGATAACTAGGTAAGTGCTGGGGAGGAAGGGGCCCATGACCTGAGAGTGACAAATTATCCAGGTATGGGCTGTTTAACCACCTGGGTTGTGTGGGTCATGTTGACCCTGGTACAGGGCCTACGTCGGTCAAAGAGTGGGCTGACCCTGTGGTATGGGCTCGGTGTTTCTGGAAGTAGAGGAGAATGCAGGCCCTTGATCAGCAAGGGCTTGTTTGTCTTCATGGCAGGATCATGAAATCCAAGGCCACTCAGATTTCTGAGGCTAGAAAGCAGATGCCACAGGCTGAATGCCAGAGAGATTTGAGTATGAAAATAAAAGCTTTTAAACTCACACAGATGTGCTTCTCTCCAAGAGGCTCTGAACATGCCAAAGTGGATCAGAGGTTGTTTTTTTTTTTTTTTTTTAAGTTTGATTCTCTTTTATCTGTTCTGTTCTGTCCTGCTGCTGCTTGGTGCTACTCATGAATGTAAGAGGCAGGCTGGAAAGCATGCTGTTCAGGGCCAAGGGCCGGGAAGGTGTAGGAAACAGACTAGTACTAATGAAGAGCTGAGGCAGTACAAGAAGTCTGGAATCTGGAAATATGACAGGAAAGCTGGATTTGAAATCAAGGGTCCCTTCGTCCGGGACGTTAAAGAGCAGCGCATGCTTGGCGTCTTCAGTAAGCAGCAGAAGCAGCTGCAGCTGTGCGCAGGAGGGAGCAGCCCGAGGGCTCCGGGCGGGCGGGTGCACCAGGCCGAAGCCCCATCCTCTACTGATGTCTCCGCGACTTTGGGAGGGTTGTTTGCTGCCTCCAAGTCCCGGTGTCCTCATTTGTAAACTGTGAATAATGATATCAGAGATAATGCACAAAGAGCACTTAGCACAGTGCCACTGCCACACGTTAGTGTTCCTGGCCTGTTCTTTCTGATGGGTTAAATCTGGAAAAGAAGATAACTTTGTGACACTCCTTCTTGGATACAGGAAACTGGGGGCAAAAAGAAAAAGAGAGGCTGGGCTATTTCCTTGAAAGCCCTGCTCTCAGTGTGCCCGTGGAGGCCGTACCACCTGGGAGCTTGTTAGAATGTGACACCTGTGGGCTCCGCCCAGACTTACGGAATCAGAGCGTGCATTTTAACAAGATCCCCTGGTGATTCGCACGTAAGTTCAAGCCTGTGAAGCACATGGGAACGTGGGGAGTCCATGACTTCGCAGGTCTCGTGGTTCCTTGGCCGGGAAGTACAAAAATCAGCCCGCTTGTTCGGACAAACGAACGAGATCTTATTATGCATTAATCTACCTTGATTGCTGTTCACCACCATGTCTGCAGGCAAATTCAACCAATAAGAAGAAAGCATCATGAAGATGACGCTGCATCGGGGAAAATACAGGAAGGTAGGTGCAGGGCAGAGGGACGGTGGGTTTGCAGTCGCCCTGGGTAGTCCTGGCTTTGGTCTCTAGGAGCGCCAAGACACTCCCTCCCCTTGGTGGAACAGAAGTGGAATAAAGCAGGTTTGATGTAGAGCAATAAAGAGGCAGTGAGGAAAAAATAAACAACATGAAGGAAGAAGAAGCTATGGCAGTAGTAACACTGGGAACTTCATTTAGATATTTCTTAAACTTCTGAGGTTTTAAAGAAAGAGGGTGAAGAAAGAGCACAGGGCCACTATTCTAAAAACACTACTCTTTATGGGATGGGTTTCTTGAAGTGCCTTCATTTCTTCATCCAAAGACTATTTATTAACCTCCTGTCACGGGCAAGGTCTGCACAGAGAGTTGCGGTCATGTGCACGGCACACAGAGGGCTGGAGCATATTAGCATCACCTCTCCCTGAGGGAGGTGATGGGCTGCACTGAAGCTTTGCTGTAAAGTCCCAGCAGGCTTTGGGAAATCTCATTACGAATTTTGATTCTGCCCTCTCGGGAGTTTATGGTGCGACAGAAGCATATTGGTGGGGCCAGGGCTTTGGCAGCTGCCTTCCCAGAACTGGGCGCAGCTCACTGACCTGTGATGGCACTGTGGAAGAGAAGAGGGCGGCGCGGGTGTGAATCAGCCACACCAGGTTGTGCTGGACACCCTCGGGGTGTGTCTAGACCCGCTCCACAGTGAGCCTTGCCGGGACAGTGTTCTGTGGGACCTTCCCCCTTCGTAAAGAGATTTTAAATGATTAACCCGTGGGACTGGGAGTCAGCCAGTGGAGCCGGGGCATCATTCATTTCATCCTGTGATTTAACTGGTTTCTGGGCTGGGCTCTGGTTGCATCAGCGATGTGGAGGATGGTGGTACCTCCTGGGGGTCACTGCATGTGGGCATCGCTACACTGGGCTAACGCACATCCTATGTGGACACTTTCTAAATGCTTCATGTGGACTCAGTTCTCACCTACTCTTCTCGTGTCCATGGGCTTCAAATCGTTGGTGACATGCACAGTGATGTTTCTGGGGTATCTTCCCCCCAACCCCAGCTCTCAGGGGGGAGGTGGTAGAGGTCTTGGCTTCCCGGGTCCCAGACACCTGTGTTCCCGCACAGTAGGTTTCAGAAGGCAGAACTCCCCGAGTCTGCGTCAAGCCTGGGCCCTGGTGGAGGCAAGGAGCTCCACAGGCACCGCAGGCGAGCAGCACGGGCGCGGGTTCCTCCTGACAGCGCCCGGCGAGGCCCTTCCAGGAGGGCTCCTCCGAGGAGCCGGGCTGGACTGACACTGTGTTTGTTTATCTAAGACGTTTTCACAGCGTATTCTCCTTAAGCCTGACAGCTTGTTTACAGCGCGATTCTGCTGGAGGGCAGTTTCCAAGTGCTGTCAGCTTCTGAATTACGGCTCTTGCTCGGGCCGCTCAGCAACAGCATTTATCTGGGAAGGAGTTAGTCTAGATTCGATAACCTGCTGCTGAGCTATGGCCGTGCGTTCTTCACACCCAAGGGGAGAAGCGCCTTCTTTCCCTCCAGCTGCTCGGCATTTTACAGGGAGCCGGGGGGCAGTGCAGGATGTGGTGGAACACAGCAGTCAGAGGAAGAAAACCCGTCCTCTGCCAGGTGCTCTGATGGATGTTCCCGAGGTCATCCCACCTCATCCTCACAATAGCACATTGGCCCAGGGGTTAGCAGTCGTTTCCCCAAGTTTTTGCATCAGGAGAAGGATGCTCAAAAAGGTTAGGGACCTGTTTGAAGTTACACAGCTACCAGGATGCTAAACCTTGGGTTTAAACACAGAGCCTTTGGATTCTGAAGGGATGTGCTTGTTACCACGCAGCACTGCCTTTTGGAAGCATTTCTGGAATGACGTATGTTATCAGACTCCTGAAAGAGCCACTCCGGGGACCTTTCCCTCCCAAATTTTCCTTTCACCTGGGATGAGAGATGAAATAGGATCACATCATAGGTAATCTCTTTTTTTCTTTCCCTCTTTTGCCCACTCCCCTCTTTTTTTTCTTTCTTGTTAGGTAAGTGTGTGCTTTACAAAGCAGATTTTCAAAAAGGCCTTAAGTTGGTTTGAATGCCCATCATTTAAGTCTATATCTTCATCCGTCCTTCACCTTAGGCACTTGTATAAGAAAAATCAGAGACTAGCAAACCTCTAAACATGGTAAAAACTTACACTTAATTATTTTCCAAAGCGCTTTCCCATGGGCGCTTTCACTTCAATCTCGTAAGACCAGGGGAAGTTGGCAGGATGGGTATTAATCTCATCCCCACTTTACAGATGAGGACACTGAGGCTCAGAGAAGTGAAATGACTTCCCAAGGTGGTTCAGTAGTTAGACAGTAGTAGACAGACAATTTCTTTCTTTTCTTTTTTTCTTTTTGTTGGCCACGCCACACAGCTTGTGGGATCTTAGTTCCCCGACTAGGGATTGAATGTGGGCCCTCAGCAGTGAAAGCTCTGAGTCCTAACGACTGGACCACCAGCGTATTCCCTAATTTCTTATTTTTTTAATTTTTTTGTGGTACGCGGGCCTCTCACTGTCGTGGCCTCTCCCGTTGCGGTGCACAGGCTCCGGACGCGCAGGCTCAGCGGCCATGGCTCACGGGCCCAGCCGCTCCGCGGCATGTGGGACCTTCCCGGACCGGGGCAGGAACCCGTGTCCCCTGCATTGGCAGGCGGACTCTCAACCACTGCGCCACCAGGGAAGCCCTTTAATTTCTTATTTTTAAGCCTCTTCCCATCACCGTGTCCTTGTGGCTTCTGAGTGAGCATGGTTGCTTGATTCACAATGAATCAGGACACACTTTGGAAGCATAGACATTTAAAGGAGACAATAATAGTTTTGCCTGGGGGCTTCATTAGGCTGGGAACAGAATGCCTACCTTAACCAGAGGACTCTGATAAAGCTCCAAGCATCGTAAACACTACCTGTTTACCAAGGCTCACGTCATGCCCCTCTCACTGAGACTGAAATGTGTCCCCCACTTATTGTCTGAAATTTCCCCGAGAGGAGGCAAAGAGCTGGACAAGAGGGAAACGCGATGAGCAGGGGGTTGCGTCAGTGTGGCAGGTGGGTCAGTGTGGCAGGAATGGCAGCTGGTGGCACAGGACTCGGGAGACAGAGCAAGGGAGCAAGTGTGAGCACCAGAAGCTTCTACATGCTGACACTGTGCTGCCGGTGTGGGAATGGGACAGTCTAGACAGGAAATACATGTTGAATAACAATGGAATGTTCTCGGATTAGAGATGAGCAGGCACAGGAGAGTCATGCCAGGAAGCAGGGGGCCCGGTTTCTGAAAACCTTCTAGAGGATCGTGACATCCTTCCCTGCAGGTCTCAGAGGGAAGCGTCAAGAGACGGCAGATGCTGCGCTTTGTGGGCTCTGCCAACTGGTACCCGAGCAATCACGGGGTTAAAACACTAAAGAACCAGAGAGGGTTAAAGATTTTCCCCTCATATACAGCAGGAACACTTATTGGGAAATGGTTTTTCTTTAGTGACAGCTTCTCAGCTGGATGAATTAGTGTTTTTATGGGCAGCAGAGTCAATATCCCAACCCGGAATAATCATCAGGCGAAGTGCAGCTCCATGTCCAACAAGGACTTTAGGCCGCGTCAGGACATAAAAAGAAAATAACCAGCAGGAGGATTCACGATCTGTGCAGGCAGTGACAGCAACGGTGGCCAAGTGCATCATTCACCATACATCACAATCCCGGCAAGAGAGAGGAGCATGGACGAGAGAGAAAACGCCAGGCCTCCTAACAGATGGAGTCCTTGGCTACGAGAGGAGAGGGATGTCTGGGGTGCATGTCTTTGAGGAACTCTCAGAAGCTGGGGCTTTTTCTTTACTTCATCTGCTCTTCCCAGCAGTGCACATACACACACACACACACACACACACACACACACACACACACACACACACACACGTTCACGTGCAGTAGTAAACCGAATCCCACGCTCTCGCCAGCATTTGAAGGTCTGTCTGCTCCCGGGTGGGTGAGATGAGCTACAGGCAAGAGGGGAGGCTGTGCCAGCTGGGGGGCTGCCAGCTCCCACCGACCTAACTCCCAGGCCCTGGGCCATACTTACTAGTGTCCAAAAGAGGTAAATAGTGAAGAGTGCGACAGTGAGTGCAATTAGTCCGACGGCTTCGAGCCGACTGCTAAAGTGCAGGTGGTCCACGGCGCCCCGTAGGCAGAGCCAGCCCGAGATGGTGGCCAGAGGAGTGATGAACAAGAAGCACACCATGTCTCCAAACAGAGTCCGCTTCTCGTGCTGGGGGCCTGGATTTCTGAGCCACTGCCAAGGGAAGGGAGACAGAGAAAAGCAAGGACAGGGTTAAATGCCAGGGAGGAGTGAAGACACACTACTCTGAGGTTGTCCTTGTCTACAGCATCTGGAAAAAGGCACTTCTGACCTGTTCTGAGATCACACAGAAGCATTAAGGGCTCATTCCCATGCCCTGTCCCATGAACAGTAGTGATTATGATGTGAGTGTAATATGACAATAGTGATTATGATGATAGGAATAGTAATAATAATAATAATAAAAGCATCCTTGCTGTAGGTGTCCTGCTGGTTTTGAAAGAGTTCAATGATTATTATTATGAATCACAGTGACCCTATGTGGAAGGCAGAGAGGACCTTATATTTGGAAGGTAACTGAGGTGCAGGAAGTGCTGTCAGCTGCCAGAGCATTCCTGCGTCTTGACCCTGGGAACGTGTGCGGGAAAGGGTTAACTCAGCAGGCCCAGGTTGCTCAAATCCTGCACGTTCCCAAGAAAGACCTGTTTTTTAAGACTGGCTCCTAAGAGAAGAGCTCTGAGTCCTTGTGATAATGTGCCTCATAAGAGCGTTTTTGCATGCCTGAGGCCTTGGGCCACATGGTGCCAGTGTAAGCAGATAGTTTATGCCAACAGTGTGATTTATGCTGAACACCTATTTTTGTTGTAGGGGCTGGAGTCTGAGTAGCTTGAGGTCTTTCATGCAGGTGCTGCATGTCTTTTGTGACTCACCCCAATAAGCACCCTGAACACTGGGGCTCGGGTGAGCATCCCTGAGAGATAACGCTTTGCATACGTTGTTACAGATTGTTGCTAGAAAAACTAAGCACATCTGTGTGATATTACTTGGAGGGGACATCTGGGAGCTTGTGCCTTGTTTCTCTTGGACGTTGCCCCATGCACTTTCTCCCTTTGCTGATTTTAATTGGTATCCCTCTGTTGTAATTAACCATACCATGAGTCTAAGAGCTTTTCTAAGAGTTTTGTGAGTCCTTCTAGTCAATCTCTGAGCCTGAGGGTGGTCTTGGGGAATGAGACTCATCTGACTCCACGCGTCTTGTAATGCCCCTGCCTTATGTTTTAGGACCCTGAACCTCCTATGTAGGACCGTCTCTGACATCTTAATTGTGCTGCCATCTTGGCTGAACCAACTCCAGAAAGGGTGGGGAAAACGTCCGCTTGTTGAAAGACTAGAGATGAGCATTCCTGCAGGACGGGAAATAGCGTTGCTGTCCTCCCACTTGGGGAACTGCTAAATGTCTGCTGAGATGTTTTCCATTCTAGGAAATGTCATGCTTACATGCTGGAGTCAGTGCATAGTGGTAATGAAGCCAGGTGGCTTTCCTTTGAATTAGCATGGAAACGTGCCCAAGTAATTTGACATTCCCATCTCACTATCCCATGTAGCGATGACAGAGGCCAAGGAGTCCAGGGAAAGAGTGAGGTCACACACAGTTGACAGGGTGAGGTGGGAGAGACACTGGCTGGCTGGCTTCCATCTCATCTCGGGGACTAGCAGTGCTGTGGGCTGCTGAGCAGATACCCCAAGGGGCCAGCACAGCATTTCCTACAAAACCATTGGTGGGAGGGAAAGGACCATGACAGGGGAGACAAGAGTGGATGGAAGTGACTGGAGAGAGGGGGAAGGCCAGGCTCGGGGCAGAGACAAGAGACATACGAGCTAGGAAGAGGGCGAGCAAGTTGAGGAAAGAGCTGTGTAAGGGCCAACACAAAAGCCTCAAAGAGTGAGCACAAGAGATGGGGGGTCAAAGGCACAGAAGACAGTTTTCTGGAACGTTCCCTCCCTTGAATGTTTGCCTGAGGCGAATAGTAAATGACCCCGTATGCCTAAATTACCCCTTTCCAGTGACAATCCACTTTAAAAATGGGCTGAGAAGCTGAAAGAAGTCACCTCAGCTCAAAAATGGAGCTGAATACATATTAAAACATAGATTATATTAAATATATATATTTATATTTAATATAATTAATTAAATTAATTATTTAAAATAATTTATTTAAATAATTTAATTATTTAAAATAATTAAATATAATTATATTTATATAATTAAATATAATCTAAATATATATTAGATTAAAACATAGATTATATTGTCTGTGAATATAAACACAGTATTATACAAATTTAATACAATACCAAAATGATCAAGTGCAAACAGTATTAACCCTGCTACGTGTTGTCATGCTACCTCAGACATCTGGGCAGCTTCAAAGAAATTCAAAGAGCTCTTAGTTATTAACGTTTTCTTATCTAAATACTGGCACTATCTCTGTGAAGTGGAGAGTAGAAATGAGGCCTTGTTATCCCAACTTTACAGAGGCTCAGTGAGGGAGAATGACTGCTCCAGGTGATACTGAGAAGAGGATCAGAATCTCTCCACTCTTATTCAGATGTCCTGTCAGTAAAATATTTGTAAATTGAAATTGCAAGACATTAAAGAAGTCCAGATTCTTTAACAACAGTGCCGACCTAGCAGCGGCCCGACCCCCCGCGCCCTCCTCCTCACCCCGTGACAGCTTAGATTTTCCCTGGAAGCAGATCTGGGAGCCTGGCCTACTTTTCTGTGTCCCCACTTGTTGGAACATAGTAGGTTCTCAATAACTACGTGACAGATGTGCACAGACAAGCTTATCTCATTGGCTAAGCCTCTCCCCAGTTTCTGTTCCTTGGGAATTCTGAGTACGTTTTATTAAAAATAACTTAGCACTTTATGTGGCCCTTGACATTGCTCATTGAAATGACTCAGGAATGCAAGGAGGTAATTGTGGATGACTACTGAGCTCTGATGTAAAATAAATTGCAAAGGCAAACTAGAAATTGCTATTGCTTGTTCCCAGTTTCCAATTTTCTAATTGTTCTTTGATCTTCTATATTCCTGAAAAATTTCCAGGCCACTTTTTATGTCCATGACCACCAGCACCTGGATTCTGCACCTTATTAACACTATACATGTTCTTCTCTGGTTCAGTTCACCCTTTGTATTGTTTGCTGCTGGGTCACATTTAGGTATGAGGTTCTTCAAACAGGTACTGCTATGTTAAAATCTGCGACTTCTTCAGGACCCTAAGTATAATTTATCTCCTACACAAATGCAGGCCCCATGAATAAGACCACTGGTAATGTCTGTTGTTGAGGAAAAATTCGCCCTGTGCCATGGTAAGAACCTCTGCCAAAGTATCCAAATAGGCTAATGCAGGATATTTACACAAACAGAGTTTACAACAGAGAAAATGGGATTTTGCCTCAAGTTTCCAGCAATAGGGCATTGTCTAACTACAATGTGGAATTTACTTAAAACAGACTACTCTAAAGTAATCTGAAATGGTAATGTATATTTTATATTTACTGACATGATATACTGCTGAACAGGAAAAGAATTCTACTAGACAGAATGTAGAGTATGATCCTGTATCTGCAGTGATGTGTTTACATACACATGGACATTTACATAGATGTAGTGAACTTACATAGACGAAGACCAGAGGGATACCAGCAAACTAGTTGCTGCTCTTGGTGGTAGAATCAGAATGGTCTTTAATTTTTTCCTTTTTGTATGTATATTCTTGTTTTCTAAAATGAACATGGATTACTTGTGTAACTATATATATATATATATATACATCCAGAGGGAGAGAGGGAGGGAGGGAGAGAGACAGGGAGAGAGGAGGGAGTCAGGGGAGGGAGGTGTCTAGTGCACTGCAAACTACAGCAACAAAATAAACTATTACAGAGCCAAGGCTGGGGCAAGCCACTGCTAGCTATTTGGAGTGTCTTATGCAATGTCTCATTGAATCTTCACAATAACCCTGTGAGGCAGGTGCTAACATTATCCCCATTTTACAGATGCAAACACTGGGGAGCAGAGTTTAGTAACTCACCTAAGGATAGATTGCAAGTGGGTATTAGAGGTGAGCTTGAAACCAGCCTCACTTCTGTTCCTTGCTCTCCATATTTATGTTTTCTTTCTGCACCAAATGGCATTTGCATGTGCGCGTGGGCGTGTGTGTGTGTGTGTGTGTGTGTGTGTATACGCCTGCACATGCACACACTAGATGTTTTGCAGATTTTCAGCTTGGTGGAATACGGTAAGTCCTGCTGTTTTATTGGTACATCAGATAACTGAATGGTTGGCTGGCCAGGATGTTATCATGGTAACTTTATAAAATATTTTTAGGCTGCTGTTCTGTTCTATGTTAATTCTTTTACTCAACCACAATAAGGTCCAATTTCTGGGCATTTAATCTCCACTACATTGTCATGCATTTTAGCTTAACTCTTTTCTAAAATTAATTAATTAATTTATGGCTGTGTTGGGTCTTTGTTTCTGTGTGAGGGCTTTCTCTAGTTGTGGCAAGTGGGGGCCACTCTTCATCGTGGTGCGCGGGCCTCTCACTATCGCGGCCTCTCTTGTTGAGAAGCACAGGCTCCAGACGCGCAGGCTCAGTAATTGTGGCTCACGGGCCCAGTTGCTCCGCGGCATGTGGGATCTTCCCAGACCAGGGCTCGAACCCGTGTCCCCTGCATTGGCAGGCGGACTCTCAACCACTGCGCCACCGGGGAAGCCCTAGCTTAATTCTTAAGAGGCAAAAGGTTGATCTCAATTATTGTTCAATTACATTTCATGCTTTTCTATGTCTTCTCCGTCTCTTAACAGTTATACTTATTATATAGAGAGTATTATACCTATTCTGTAGTAGCATCTTCATCTCCTACACATTCAGTAAAGAGCCTGCTGAGGCAGAATGGCAGGTTTGTTGGTGTATCCGTCTTCCCAATGACCTGAGGTAGGCCCTTACCTTTATGTCACTGGCATCTATAGCACGTTCAACGTTCACAAGGTTGAATGAATGACAGTAGCTTAAGTTTACATGTTTACTCAGACCTTACAATATGCCAAGCACTATCTTATCTGCTACATGTAGTAACTGATCTACTCTTCAATAATCTTTAAAAGAGGTACCATTATTATCATCACCATTTTATAGATAGGGAAACTGAGGCTCGGAGAAGTTAAAAAACTTGTAGAAGTTTGGCCTTGGCTTTGATCTGTGTGGTCTAGCTCCAAGGACTGTGCTCCTATTATATCATCATTGTCAATAAAAAAAAAAGGAAGGGAGGGGGAGAAGAGCGGGTGGATGAAGCGGGGCGGAGGATTGCACCTTAACTGGTGTTATCAGTGCAAGAAGGAATATTTACTTATCCTGCTGCTTGTGGACAGCTTTTGCAGCTAAAATATCATTCTTGAAGAGTCTTTAGTTTGACCTTAGTACTCAGCTTGTACTTGGTGGTTAGCTGTATTTTAAGAGCAGAGGTCTGTGATGGAGAATGCTAATTTGCATGGCATCTTTCACTTGGCAGGTCCACCCATATGGCTTCCAGGGGATCTGTGGGCAGCCCAGGGCACCTTCCTGCCTTATGTTCTCTGATTCCATCAAAAACATAAAGCGGACAGAGATTGTGCTACTGAAAGCCCTGGCAGTGAGCTGCCCTTTTTTGTGGCGACCTCATTCCAATCACTGACTTGTTCCCGAACCATGAGATTGATCTACTCTTGGAAGCAGGTACAAAAACAACCAACCAACCAACCAATGAAACAAAACAGAAACCTCCACCATAATCAGCAGTATAGGGCCTGAGACAGCAGAGGGAATTAAAGCAGCATTCCATTGCCAGGGACACAGCATCATTCACTGGCTGTAAATGTACATCCAAGGTGAGCGAGGCACTAGTGGTTACTTTCAAGGTGGGTTAACTGTGGGTTCAGTTCTAATGACAGTGTCAGTTTATTAAATCCCTTACTGGCGGGTAGAGGTGAGAGGGTGCAGTGCTACAGGACATTAGATCCTGCCTCCCAGACTCTAAGTTAATCGGCTTAAATCTCCAAGGCAGACAGGACATCGGGCAGGTCAGTTTGTACTGGAACCAGATTACACTCTGGTGGCTAATAGCTTTGATCGATTACAACCTTCCCCATGAATCTCCTTAATGAGAAACCATCATGAGAATGAAAGAAACTGATAGAAGGGGTAAAAGTGATAGAATCATAACAAATTTATGGAGTAGAAAAAAAAAGAAAAAAAAAGGCATGATCTCAGAATGTTTACTCAGAATGTTTATCTGCCTGAGCGTCTCCTGTTAATCTGACACTTGGCAGAGTTATTTACCAAGCGCTTGCCTTTCTTGGGACAGGGCTTATTCTTAAAGTCCAACACAGCCTGCACTGAGCTGTCTTACTTTCCTGGAGAGCCGCAATGTGAAAGGGGCAGTGCGAGGATCGGAAGACATGTGACAGGTCCTCTGCATGATTTAAAACTGAAGATGGGGCTTCCCTGGTGGCGCAGTGGTTGAGAGTCCGCCTGCCGATGCAGGGGACATGGGTTCGTGCCCCGGTCCGGGAAGATCCCACATGCCGCAGAGCGGCTGGGCCCGTGAGCCATGGCCGCTGAGCCTGCGCGTCCGGAGCCTGTGCTCCGCAACGGGAGAGGCCACAGCAGTGAGAGGCCTGCGTACCACAGAAAAACCAGAAAAACAAAAACTGAAGATGAAACCTGAAAATCATGCCGTTCAGTTAACTTGAAACAGCAGAGAACAAAACCAAACAAACTCCCGCCAGTGTTTTAAATCCCCCAACTCCGCAGTCTGTCAGTGAATTTCCAGGACAGCTGAAGCTGCTCAGGTGATTCTGATTCCGGGGGAGCTAAGGAGATGCTCGCTCCAGACATCCATCAACCCCGACTGGAAACAACGCACTTCAAATGAAAACTTCACAGACGATTTGCTCATGACCCTAAATGCCAATCTCGAGCCTCGGCCTCTTTCCAAAGCTCCAGCAGTCCACTCAACAGCTCCACTCACATGACTAATAGACAACTCAAACTTAACCTGTCCACAACCAAACTCTTGATTTAGCACGGACCTCACGACCTTTCTTTTCTGCAACCCGAATCAGTAAATGACACCACCAACCACCCAGTCACTTTGTCATCCTGTTTCCTTTCTGTGTCTTACCCTGCACATCCAGCCCTTCTGTAAGTCTGGTCGGCACTCTTTCGACATATATCTGGAGTCTGTGCACCTCTCTCCATGTCCACTGCTGCCATCCCGGGGCCACCATCACCTCCTACTTGGGAGGCAACAGCCTCCCTGCTTCCACTCTGGTCACCTCCTAGGCCAGTTCCAAAACAGCAGTCACAGTGACCTTGTAAATATATAAATCAGATCATGTTGCTCCTTTGCTTAAAATTCTCCAGTGGTTAGAATATAGTTCAAACTGTTTACCTGGGACCACAAGAAAACCTGACCTCACCTCTGCCTTCCTCTGTGTCTCTCCTACTACCTCTCGCCCTTCATTTTCAACTTTACACGTGGCTGTTCTCACATGGGGAATGGGCTCTGCCCATATTTTATTTTTTTTTGTGGTACGCGGGCCTCTCACTGTTGTGGCCTCTCCCGTTGCGGAGCACAGGCTCCGGACGCGCAGGCTCAGCGGCCATGGCTCACGGGCCCAGCCGCTCCGCGGCATGTGGGATCTTCCCGGACCGGGGTACAAACCCGCGTCCCCTGCATCGGCAGGCGGACTCTCAACCACTGCGCCACGGGGGAAGCCCCTACATAGTGTTTTGTTGCTACAAGGTGAAAACCCTGTAGTTTCTGTTCAAGCTTTTTTTTTCTAATATGTAAATAACCGTGGAATATCATCTATTTTTCCATAGGTCATGAAATAGCATGAGAAATTCAGTAAATTATTCAAGGTCCTTTGTACTGTTTTCATCACAATTACTATCTTCTCTTTTCTAGAAAAAAAACTACCTTAAATATATGAGAAAAAGACAATACCAAGTGTCCACTTAAAAATTATACAACTTGGGGCTTCCCTGGTGGCGCAGTGGTTGAGAGTCTGCCTGCCGATGCAGGGGATGCGGGTTCGTGCCCCAGTCTGGGAAGATCCCACATGCCGCGGAGCGGCTGGGCCCGTGGGCCATGGCTGCTGAGCCTGCGCATCCGGAGGCTGTACTCCACAGCGGGCGAGGCCACAACAGTGAGAGGCCCGCGTAGCGGAAAAAAAAAAATTATACAACTTGGGACTTCCCTGGTGGTGTAGTGGTTAAGAATCTGCCTGGCAACGCAGGGGACGTGGGTTCAAGCCCTGGTCCAGGAAGATCCCATATGCTGTGGAGCAACTAAGCCCGTGCGCCGCAACTACTGAGCCTGCGCTCTAGAGCCCGCAAGCCACAACTACTGAGGCTGCGTGCCACAACTACCGAAGCCCACGCGCCCTAGGGCCCATGCTCCGCAACAAGAGAGGCCACCGCAATGAAAAGCCTGTGCACCACAACGAAGAGTAGCCCCTGGGCTTCTCTGGTGGCGCAGTGGTTGAGAGTTCGCCTGCCGATGCAGGGGACACGGGTTCGTGCCCCGGTCCGGGAAGATCCCACATGCCGCAGAGCGGCTGGGCCCGTGAGCCATGGCCGCTGAGCCTGCGCGTCTGGAGCCTGTGCTCCGCAATGGGAGAGGCCATAACAGTGAGAGGCCCGCGTACCACCAAAAAAAAAAAAAGAGTAGCTACTGCTCGCCGCAACTACAGAAAGCCCTCACGCAGCAACGAAGACCCAACGCAGCCAAAAATAAATAAATTTAAAAAATATATACAACTCAAGTTCAACCAAAAATATGTACTGAGTGCCTTTTATGTGCCAGGTATTTTTACTGAATTTAATAACACCAGGTGGTGGTGTTATTCCCATTTGAATTAGGGTATTAAGCCTCAGTGAGGTTAAGTGACTTGTTCAATGTTATATGGTGGAGGAGCCAGTATTTGAAATCTGCAGCCTACTGTTCTTTCACATCTTCCCTTCAGCTTGCTTTTGTGCTACATAAAACCTTGATCCTAATTTTTGTTTGCTCTCACAATGGATAAGGTTGGAGAAGTAGCACTGAGTAGAGATAAAACACGTGCTTGGAAGCAGGAGACAGGATACTGCTTCCAGGTGCCCCCTCTTGGTTCCCCCTTATGCTGTGTGACCTTTATCAAGTTCCGTCACCTCTCTTGGGGAGTGAAAAATGGGGGCTCTCCCTCAAAGGAGTGGGAAGGTGCAGCTTTGAGGGGAGTAGTGAAAGCCCCTCTCAAGTTGTCTTAACTTCCCACTTTTGTTCAAAACGTCAGGTTCAACTGTAGAGTGGATATGTCATCTTTCGGCCCTACTCTCTTCTGAGCCCCAGGCTCGTGGATCCTGCTGCATACTAGATCTCTCTCCATTTGTGTAATAAACATCTCACACTTCACCAGGTCCACAATGCCACACTGGATTCACAGCCACCGCCCTAACTCTCCTACAAACCAATTCCGCTCCCAGGTGGTTCCACACCAGTGCATGGCAACACCAACACCCAAAGGCTCTTGTGAGCAACCTCCGTGCCATCCTTATCTGCCTTTCCTCATTCCCCGCCCCCTCTACCCAATCCATCAGCAGGTCCTGGCAGTTCTGGAACACATCTTGAACACGTTCACATCTCACTCTCTAGGGCCACTACTCTTTTCCAAGCCACGCTTGTCTTTCACCTGAACCATGTAATAGTCACCTCACTCTTCTACTCCTGTTATCCTAGAATCCAGGTTCTATATATAGAGCAGCAATATCACACCACTTCTCTTGCTTAGATTTCCCCAGTGGCTCCCCATAGCGCTTAGTCTAACGCCTTGCCGTGGCCCAAGAAACCTGCGTGATGGAGCCCCGCTGTTTGTACCCAGGGCTCCACAGACCCCAGGGGGTCCAAGGAGAGGATTCACGGGATCTGTGATTTTACAATGGGGGGAAAACATCACACCTTGATTTTCACAGCCTGTAATTGAAATTTAGTATTTCATTGAGTCATGCAGAAAATCTTAGTGGTATGAGCAGTACCTGTGACTTTGTCACCTAGAGAAACCACAGACATTTCATATCACATTACAACTGTTTCAGACAAATTGTACTTCGTAGTTAGTTATTAGATCTGCTACAAAATGTGTTAAAGCAGCACTTGTATTTTATGTCGCAGCTTTTTTGTCTTTTAAATATTTTGATAGCTGTATTATAATGTAATTGGTCTTCTTTGCATTCCTATGTATTTTTGTCTTATGTAATGAAAAACATGATTATGAGAAGAGATCCATCCGTAGGCTTCAACAGACGGCCAAGGAGTCCACGACAGAAAAGTTGAAGCACCTTCAAATCTAGCTCCTTTGACCCCTCAAACAGTGCTCCTTGGCAGTGTTTTTTCCTGTTTCAGAAATACCGAACTGGCCTGGCTCAGAGCCTTTGCAGTGGCTGTTGCTTCTGCCTGCTACTCTTCCCACATCTGGTTCCTTCCCATGGGTCATGGGTTCACAGGTCACCTCTTCAGAGAGGCCTTCACAAGCCCCTACCTTCTCGCTCTCTGGTCATCCTTGACCACGAGAGCTTGTTTCTTCCTTTATAACTTGTATCACCATCACAGATACTCTTTTTATTTATTTACTTGCTTATTCTGTCTTTCTTCCTAGCAGGTAAACTCTATTAGTACACAGCGTTCTTCTGGCCTGTTCACAGTTATATCCCCATTTCCTAAAATATTTAGTTTGTGCTTGACAAGTACTAGCCGAAGAAATACACAAATCCTTCTTAACCTGGGGATCGCTTTAGTAGAAATCAGATGGGTTTAACTGAAATGTCTACATATAGATATAAAATCACTTCCCCGACTCTTCTGATCAAATCCAGTAAAGTAATTTCTGTCACAGACACATGCTTAGCAGTTGCTCTGGGCCTTCACAGCTGTGATTTGGCTGAAGTGTACATCATATTCAGGGACACCCTAGATATCTGTGACGCTCCCTGGAGTCCTCAGGCCGGTAAGCCAGTTAATGAACTCTAATGCTCCATAAGTATTATATTTGTGTCTGGAACATTATAATTTGGCTTCAGCATTATTTAAACAAATGCTACACACACTCACACCAATGGTTTGAAATTTTCCAAGGATAAGATTAGCAGCATAGCAGGATTAGATGGCAAAATAATTTTATATATTCACTTGCAATTTCAGATATAAGTAAAATGCGAATCGTTTGGCTCTAATTAGTTTAGATCATCACTGTGTGATCACAGCCAAATGGAGATTGCTTATCCAAAACATGAGAAGCGGGACTTCCCTGGCGGTCCAGTGGTTAAGACTTCGCTTTCCAATGCAGGGGGTGCGGGGTTCCATCTCTGGTCGGGGAGCTAAGATCCCACATGCCTCGTGGCCAAAAAAACCAAAACATAAAACAGAAGCAGTATTGTAACAAATTCAATAAAGACTTTAAAAATGGTCCACATCAAAAAAAATCTTAAAAAAAACAAAAACAAAGTATGAGAAGGTACTGCAGAATTATGTGGCATATGTGATCCACATAAAGCCGGAAACATAAGAAGATGAGATAAACAACCAAGAGAGGATGAAGAGAAAGAAAACAGAAATTTGCAGAAGAAATTAATCAATAAAACGCATAGGGCCAACAATAAAAATGACTACTCTGGGAGCCAATGGAATCATACCATGTAGTCTACTATAAACAGGACACATAACAGCAGCTCCCAGTTCCTGGAGCTCTGCTTCCTTTTGGCTCTTATGGGGCCCCTGGTGCTCCAGCTGGTAAAGCTGCTGGCATCTAACACCCTTTCTGCTGGTCTGTGGTTGGAGCCCAGGTTTCCGGAGCTTCAAATAATTACTTCCAGCAGAAAGACAGGATCATGGGGTAAAAGATGCCAGGACTGGGTACCAAGTAAGAACCCCAGTTGGAACACTGTACAGAAGATGAGAATATGATGAATAACATGAATAAGGATAACACATCCCTATTTTAAGAATTGGGGATATTTAAAGGAATAGAGAGGGAGAAATCAAATTCACAACCAGGTCCTCAAAATGGGACCACATTAAAAAATCTGTGTCCCTCAGATGTAGTGAGAATGTGAGTATGAAAGCTATCCAAGCAGAGTGTGGTGGAGGGATTTCACTGAAATATGATGCATGTGTAAAATACAGGATAAAAGAGACATTCTCACCAGGGCCATATATTCCCAAAGTCAGCAAGGATGGGAATACTGTGAAAAGAGGAACTTTCTGCTAGATGGACAACTGTGAGAACAGAGGAACTTTTACGTTCACAGTGCTTACAGTCCAACGTTTTGCTGCCAAAAAGTTCCCCAAATATTTAGGGCCTGTCTGACCTTGCTGACGTTAGACACATCTTAGCAACGAATGGATCTGCAATCTCTCAAGGCTCCACCGAAGGCAATGTCTTAAGTTCATGAGTTGCAGTATTTGCCGGAACCTCTTTATTTTTGTTGGACACTCCTGCCCTCAGATTTCAAGGGGAGCCCACCAGCATTCATGTAATTTGGATCGTGCTATGAACGTCATGCTCACGTTATCTAAGTTGTTCATGATTTGTAAGATTTCAGACATGCTCTTCCTTAGCCTCCTCACATCCAGGTGAAAGAGTCTCCCCCTCTCTGTCCAGGCTCCCCCAGCCACTCCCCTGGACTCTTCAGATACCCTCTATTAGGTATGGGGCCCGGAATATCAGACCACCAGGTAGAAATACGCTGCGGTGTCACGTGAGGGGAGGGTGATGGTTTCCATTTTGCTGGCATTACTTCTTTTGATTATGTTCAATGTTTGTAGACCATTTTGCTACAAATCTCCCAGAGCTGCCTTCAGGGAAGACATTCTTAATGGGTAGAGGCAACGGCTCCCTGACAGGGGTCATGACGTCAGGGACTGGCATTTACAGACGGGCAAGCCGGAGACTGGCTGGATGAACACAGCTGCTGCTGCCTGTGGGAAAGCTCGACTCCAATCGGGAGACACACATGCATTTTTAGCATGAGCGATCCTGAGACATGTGCCCTCATGGCAGAACCAAGCCAACCATGGAAGAACCCAAGTTAATAACTAGCCCAGTCCCGTATATTTGCAGAACTGAACCAGCAGCCCTCCCATCAAGACTAGCAAATCATATCCGCTGTTGTGGCACCCCAGAGTTATAATGTGGCCTCCTCACAGAAGAAGGAATTTACAGTGAAGGGTTGATAAATTTCCCTTACTTTTCACGCTTAAAACATTTTAAGGGTGCAAGAGACACTTTTGGAAAATCTACATGTTCCCTTGCAGCTTATATAACTATCTATCCTACTAGGTCAGGGGTCTTTGACCCTGGGCATAGGGCTTCAGAAAACCTTTGTGACTTTATTTGAACACTGGGTGTCTGTGCATTTCAGGGGAGAGAGTTCAAGCTTTGATCTGATTCTCAAACATATTTGCAGAGAAGAAGCACTGTTCCAGGGTATCTTCCTAAACTGTCTTAAGACACTCTTCGGTCTAATCCAACTCTCTGAGCTTTGATGAATATGGGAATATGGGCAGTAGGATTTGACTGCCTTCTGAGAATCCATAATCTCTCCTTAGACCCTGGTTTAAGAAAAAAATCAACCTGGGGCACAAACTATAATATTTAAAAAATTAATTGTGCAGTTGTAGGGCAGCAGAATCATGAAAGCAGCCCAATTAAATTAAAGGGCTTAAAGAAAAAAAGGACTTTTACTGGACAAAGATGGCTAAACTTCAGACCACATAAAAAACTCAACGCACAGATGATTTCCACACAATAAAAGAGTAAAAAAAAGCGAACAGGGTTTCATCACATAAATTGTGATAGGGAAAAGACAAAACTTTAAAAGGGAAGTAACCATCCACACCTCTGTGCTCGTTTTCTCCTTTCTAAAATGGAGAAGGTTGTACATACAAATAGTAGAACACGAAAGTGCCTAGAACAGTGGCTCAGGGTAAGGACTCAGTAAATGGTATATTAGGTAAGATATATTAAGGTAAATAGGATGTTGAGAAGGAGTCAAATAAAAATGATAGAAAGGGAGGCTAAGATACGCTTTCTATAAAATCTTACACTGAACCTTGCAAACCTTATGCTACGTGAAGGAAACGAGTCACAAAGGACCACACGCTGCAGGGTTCCATTTATAGGAAATGTCCAGAATAGGCAAATCATAGAGATATACAATAGATTCTTGGTTGCATTGGGCTGGGGGGAGGGGGCGGGGGCGGGGATGTGAGGACTGGAGAGTGAAGGCCGAAGTGTGTGAGGTTTCTTTTTAGGGTGATGAAAATGTTCTAAAATTGACTGTGGTCTCCTCCTCCAGGGGTTCATCTCATCTTGAAGTCGCTTGTATATATTGTCACTTCTAAGTAGGGGAATTCTTTTTTCAATTTTATTTTTTATTTTTGTAATACTTTTCGTTTTCCCACACATTTAAAAACTTGAATTATAGACACTTTCCTGGTGGCACAGTGGTTAAGAAGCCTCCTGCCAAGGCAGGGGCCGCGGGTTCGAACCCTGGTCCGGGAGGATCCCACGTGCCGTGGAGCAGCTAGGCCTGTGCGCCGCAGCTGCTGGGCCTGCGCTCTGGAGCCCGCAGGCCAGGGCTGCTGGGGCCGCGTGCCTGGAGCCCGTGCTCCGCAGTGGGAGAGGCCACCGCGGTGAGAGGCCCGCGCACCGCGGCGAGGAGTGGCTCCCGCTCGCCGCAACTAGAGAGGGCCCGCGCATTGGCGAAGACCCAATGCAGCCATAAAAAAAAAAAAAAAAAAAATTGGACTCTAGGTGATTTACAATGTTTCAGGTGTACAGCAAAGTGATTCAGTTATACATATATATGAGTGTGTATAGAGAGAGAGATATATACACATATATGTATATCTATATTCTTTTTCAGATTCTTTTCCATTATCAGTTATTACAAGATATTGAATACAGTTCCCTGGGCTACACAGGCGGTCCTTGTTGTTTATCTATTTTATCTGTAATAGTATGTATCTGTTAATCCCAAATATAGTAGTGTGTATAAATTAATCTCAAACTCCTAATTTATCTCTCCCCCTGTTTACCTTTTGGTAACCCTAAGTTTCTTTTCTATGTCTGTGAGTCTGCTTCTGTTTTGTAAATAAGTTCATTTGTATCATTTTTTAAGACTTCACATATAAGTGATATATGATATTTGTCTTTGACTTACTTTACTTAGTATGATAATCTCTAGGTCTAGAGTAAGACAACTCCTAAATTTTTTTTAGCACATATGAAAAGTATACAAATCATAAATAAGCTGGTTGATGGATTCTCCCAAAGTTTAAAACCCATGGAACATACAGATCAAGAAATAGAATATTCCTAGAGTTACAGAACCCTCCTTCCCCTCCCATGCCCCCTTCCAAGGGAAATCACTATCCTGATTTTTAATATCCTAGATTAGTTTCACCTACTTTTGAACAAGAACTTTGCCTATTTTTGAGTCACCAGTACATACACTTTAGTGTCTGGCTTGTTTTGCTTAACATTATATCTGTGAGATTCATCTATGCTATTGTTGTAGTTGTAGTTCATTTATTCTCATTGCGTATAGCATAATTTATTTGTCCATTCTACTGTCATTTCTGTGCCAAGCCATCCTGAAGCCTGAGGAAAAATCAGTAATACTGATCCTGCTTTTATTTAAAAATTTGATATTTTGTTCATCATGGAGTTTTTGCATTACTTTTGATTGAAAAAATCCATCACATTAAAATATTATTTATCTTGAGTATTAGATTTTTGGGCACCATTTAAATTTTGCTCCTGAGGTGAGGGCTTCACTTACCTCACTCTGGTTCCAGCCCTGTCTGCTAGAGATGGACACATGGATTTTATACAGTTTTTGGCAAGTATAGGTAGTGTTGCTCTGAACATTGCTGTACATGTTTCATGGTGAACACAGGTATGCATTTCTGTAAGTATATACCTAGGAGTGAAATTTCTGTAGACAAATTAAAAAAAATTTTTTTATTAAAAAAATTGACTGTGGTGATGGTTACTGAACTCTGTGAATACACTGAATGTCACTGAATTGTATGCTTCAAATCCGTGAACTATGTGGTAAATGAATTGTATCTGAATAAACGTGTTTTAAAAAATCTGAGACCGAAGAACAGCCTTGGTAAAAGTGACTTGAAGTGTCTTGTAGATTTCCCTACAGACCCCCCCCCCCACCCCCGCCGGCATGAACCCTGTTTTGTAGATATTTCTTTCCGCCTTGCCATAGCTTCATCCAACAGGGTCATTCTTCAGACATATGCATCTGTCAGGTACATCTTACAAGCAGTCGAAAATGTGTATATTTTGATGAACGAATGACTTCTGGGTTTCAACATTAAACTCATAGCTTTTAAGTAGATGAGCCAGTGTTTAGCAAAATATTAGAGCCCTTTTCTTACTTTCATCTCTCAGGCCTTGTCTCCCATCATCGGCCAGCTTTAATGCAAAGATCTAGCCTTTGGAAGTAAGCAAAGTGTTAGGAGGGGCTGCATAATTTTCTAGGATGGTGAATGTTTTCTCTTCATCTGCTGATTTCTGCTTTTATTGACTCTGCACAGATATGTCCTTAATGCCTATAAACTCTATTTTACAACTTTCCTGCTATTCCTACCTGCCAGCAGCATTTCACGTATACTACACTAGCCATTTTCCCTCAGAGCCCGAAAAGATTTTGAACTTCACCATTTATGCCAACTTTCTGTCTCTAATAGGGTCGCTGGAGGTGAAGTGATGATAAAATAATGAGTAGAAAATATTTCATTTTCTTGTTTTAATCTGACCTCAGTCTTCACAAACAGATGTTTTACACATTTTAATAGGTGGCACACTGAAGAATTAAGCCTGCTTTTCAGTATTCTAAACTAAAAGCTTCAAAAGACTTTTTTTCTCTTTCATGTTAGACACACACAAACATAACTTTGCTCTCATGTATCCATCACAGCATAAACCTATCCCTCTAGCTCTGTAATAATGGATGGCAAAGAAACAGTTTTATCCCAGACAATCTCACGGGGTCCCTGTCTCTTCACGAATGAAGTCAGGCAGCCGTGAGGCACCGCACAGGAATGTAAGTTTAGTGAACAATATGGAGAAGGAAAGCAAAGCGACAAGACCTGACAGGGTCTTATCTTTCCCCAAATCTGCGGCACCTGTCAAGAAAGGGAAGCGAAGAACCAAGGCAATTACATACATAATTCAAGAGAAAAACCAGCGTTCTCCTTCATGAGCTGCAAGACCAGTGTCACCTATCCGAGTTATGTAGATGACAGTCTTTAAAGAAATTTACCTCGCGTGTGTGTACAACCATATTATGAGCGATTAACCTTCACAACCTGTTCCTGAAAGGAGGGAAAATGCTCAAACATTTTGAGTTCACCAGGCTTTCTAATAACATCTCTGCCTTAGGTGAGATCTCAGAAGAAATGGGTGACATAATGACTCATGGAAATGAAGACGCAAGTGCAGAGAAAGAGTAACTAGATGGAAAGGGAAAAAGTCAGGGTGTGTAAAGTCCCTTGGAAATGAAGAATGAGTTTTCTGGCTTCTAATAGGGTGGTGTACCTAAGAGCTTTGTTTCCCCGAGACCAGGGTATCAGGAGCACAGAGAAGAACTGCCATTCCACTGTCCCAGCACCCAGGAGGCTGGCACAGCTCGTTGTGGTTGTGTTGTTTTAATGGACTTCACTTCTTAGAAGTAGTTTTAGATTCACAGCAAAATTGAGTGGAAAGTACAGAGAGGCCCAATATACCCAGTGCCTCCCCACATGTACAACCTCCCCCATCATCAACATCCTCCCCTCAAGACTGGTACATTTGCTACAGTCGATGGACCTAGATTGACACGTCATCATCACTCCAAGTCCACAGTTTATATTAGGGTTCACTCCCGGTGTACATTCTGTGGGTTTGGACACATGTATAACGACAGGTAGCCACCATTGCAGTGGTGTACACTGCCCTAAAAATTCTCTCTGCTCTGCCCGTTCATCCTTCCCTCCCTGCTAACAGCTCTGGATTTCACGGACGAAGCCAATGTCAAGAGGAAATCAGGGCTTTAATCATCACTTTTTGCATTCTCCCCCTTTTAAGGAACATTTAGTCCCTTAGAAAGGCTGGCTGTCCTCGCTTCTGTGTGTGCTTGCACCTGTGTGTGTCAATAAGCAAGTGAAAGAAAGCAGTCTTGAGCCAGGAAGGAAGAAGCCAGGTATGGTGGCAAGTGCATGGACTCTGGAGCCAGAGGAACCTGCATTCTTCTGCCTTCTCTGCTTACTAGCCCTGTGGCTGAAAGTCTTTAAGATCTCTGAAGGGTGACATTTCAGAATCCCAGCTTCCTTATCTACCAAACGGGATAATATCCATTCTAGGGATACCCGAGACATTGAAATAAGATGACTATATAAAGTGTATAGCATATAATATTTCCCCTCTGCCTAGGAAATGGTTAAATAATAAAAGAAGAGAAAACTCTGGAGTGTGAACATCTTAAGGATAAAAATAGATGGAGTCACAGCGAAATGAATGAATGCCCCAGGATTGGAGTGTCATGTCAAGATCTGTGCCTGTGCTAGAAAACGAAGATCTTAGCATAAATGGGCAAAGCAGGGTGTTATTCAGTGAATAAATGACCACTGAGCTCCCACTGCTTAACTGAGGATACTTCTGCACTTGGCTCATTCGAATATAATTGCCCATTAGGCAGCATTTAACCATAATCATGTACTGCTCACAATATTTCACACCATTATGTGTTTAAAAATGTGTATGCTTTCTCTGGATTTAAAAGTGTCAGGTGTTGGCACTTACAACTGAAAAGGCAAGAGCAGGGCAGGCAGAAGCCCTCAGCGGGGAGTTTCATGCATATTTGGTAACTCTGCACCTGAAGTCTGCACCAGGGCTTATGCAATTTATGTCTCACTTCAGTTCAACCTGGTGCCTTCTACCTGCACAGGGCAGCTCCTGTGAGCTAATTGTGCCTTGTTATTTCGGCAGGACTTAGGAGAGAGATGATTACTGGATGTATTCATTTAGTGACATTTCACTGCTCCTGGATCACACCCGCCTTTACAAAGCTCTCCCGCCAGCTGCCCAGGGACACCTTCCCCTCCACCCGCTGCCCCCCGAACTCCCATATAGTAACTTCGAATTGGCTACCTTTCCAAGAAGTGGACCCCTTGGTGGCCAGCACTACCTGTACTATTTGTTCTTACATTTGGAGGTAGCTCAAAGGGGCTGGAATCTTTCAGGATTATCTCTCTCATTCAGTTTACTTCTTGTTCTCGGCCCAGATGTGCTTCAGGGAAACTGGCTGAATTTTCTCCTGTCTTTGAGACTCCCTGAGGATGAATTAGTGACGACTCCAGACACTTTCTCCCTGCCCCCTCAAGAAGCTGTTCTTTGAAAGGTATGTCACTCACAAAATGGTGACATTCGTTAATTCTAGGTGGTAGATACAAACCTGTTTATATATTGTTCTTTGCCCTCCTCTGTATGTGTTAAAGCACAGAATAATTAAAATTAAAAATTGTGTGAAACAATTCTTGGTGTTTCGCATCTTTGCGCCTTGCTGCAGGAAACCCTCAGGTGGGGAGGGGTTGAGGGCAGCTACTAGGACCAAGAAAGGTCCTCTTGAAAATGTGAATTCTAATTTGTATTTCAACCCAAGCTTACTGTAAGTATCAATACAATTTAAAATACTAGAATTGGTCATGTAATTCTTTTAGTGCATGGAACAGGATTTCCCCCCCAAATTAGTCCTTTCCGAGCAGTGGATGGGCTGAAAACCCAGGCACCAGTCAGTTAGCTCCCTTTCATCTGGCATGGCCGTGTGAACACTTCAGTTGGCTTACTTTTTTAATGAAGTGATTTTTAATGAAGCAAGCTGCGAATTTAATAGGTACCTTAAAACAGCTTCTTTGTAACTAAGCTTTAAGTAACGAAGCAACTGCCAAATTAATCACCAGAACCAAGAGAAAAATCCAAGACTGAACAACTGCAGGATCAAGCATCGCTGGACTTCGGTCATCAGGCAGGTCATCTCAGCTGCTGGACAAAGGATGGGGAGGCTGGTGGCTTGCTCAGCAACCTTATCAGAAGTCAGGGAAGTACTTGGCCAACACTAAGGGATGCTGCGGTGCAACGTACTTCTCACCACTGTTGGTGCTAGCACCCTGTCTCTTAGTGGTTCATTTATTGTGTGATGTTGAACCAGCCACTAATAATATGCAGACAATAGAAGGGAGATCATTAAGTTCAGTCTGTGTTACCCTGGAAGAAAGATGTTGGTAGAAAGAAGTCACATAGCATTAGCGAACTCTTTTAAACTCTTTGAAAGACATCACCCAATTCTGGAATCTCAAATGTAAATAGTGGGCACGTAATGCAAGAGGGTGAAGAGGGCTGGGTGGGTGTAAGCAAAAGGCAAGGCCTGGGGGAACTGGAAAGTGCATGCACGTCTCACCTGAAGGCATTCACACTAAAAAGTGTTAATTCAATAAAGCACACCTGTGTGCGTGAATGAGGTCGCCAGTTGGCTAGTTCTGCTCTGTTTCACTGGTGAGGAAGCTGATGCATTAAGAGGAGAAATGACTTGTTCAGGTTCTCACTGAGGTGGTGGGCAGCCAGCTGGCTGTCTCACGGTTCTAGAACAGTAGCCACGGCCAGGATGTTAAGCCCTGCTAGGAAAAGTCACCGGCACAGATGTCACTCAGTGGGTCTCTGCCGTGTTGTCTGGAAAACAGACACAAAGTCCCCCCACACGCTCCCCTTTCTGGTACATTATCTTTCCTTTGTCCTTCATGCTACGAGTCCTGACTCTGCTTTGGGAGGCCTTAGCCTGGCCTGGAGCGGGTGGAAGTGCTGCCTCTGGGAGATGGAGCCATAGAGGAGGGGCCTGATCCGCCCCAGGAGAGCTGAGGACCTGTGCTCAGTGCACGGGAAGGTGGGAAGTGGGAACTCCTGGTGGGTTCAGGTAAATCCCTCCCCCATCCCACTGCGCAAATGCTGCCGCGGTGCTTCTCTTCCATTCGTCCCTCCAGAACACAGGAAGAGAGAGCGAGGCCTGAGTGCAGCTCCTGAGACCTTCCTTCCTCCTCACTGGGATCTTGACCTCACATAACCACCGGAAACCTGTGTCTTCATCTACCAAATGGGTAAGACGATCGTTTCCCCCCAATACTATGGTGAAGCCTTTGCTTGCCCAGAGTTTGGATTCAGAAAAGCTTGACAAACGCCAGCTGGGCCTGAATCTTTCCAAACGGCCTGGTCCTCCCCATCCCCCAAAACCCTCCTCTGACTCGGGCAAGTGTCTCCCTGCCCAGCCCGGAAGCACACGTTTTCTCCCCACTGGCTACCAGTGGTACAGGGCTCCTGCCACCTGCCATTCTTGAAAACCTCATGGAGGACTGATGACCGAACAGGAGCCAGGATTTGTGAGAATCATCACATCTGTTGTGTGGCTCAAAGCAGTGGTGCTAGTTTGTGTCATATAAGCCCTTGTCCAACTGTGTCTGTCCTGAACTGTAAGGGCAAAGGGTCATTTTCTTTGATTTACAACCACAGGCCCCAAGTACAATACAGGATTTGCAACTGGGGGAGGGAAGGTTCTCCATTCATCCGTTTATTCAACGAACAGAGGCTTCGTGATTGCCTATCACATGCTGTGATTATGGTCCAGCCACCTTTCTCACTGGCCTGCCCTTCGCTCGCAGGTTGGAATGAAGAGGGGAGCTTGCCTGCCCTCCTTCGAGGAAGTAGGTGGTCCTCATGCCTGGGAAGTTTTCTCAATCAGTTTACACCCCCTCTGGTGTCATTCCCTAATTATCCCAATGCTACAAGGGTTTGCTGATGAAAATGAATACTCTGAAACACAAAGCTCACGTTTTTACTTCCAATAATACATTAAAAATCAAAATCAGGGACTTCCCTTGTGGTCCAGTGGTATAGAATCTGCCTTCCAAGGCAGGGGACGTGGGTTCAATCCCTAGTCGGGGAGCTAAGATCCCACATGCCGTGGGGCAACTAAGCCCGCACACCTCAACTAGAGAGCCTGAGTGCTGCAAACTACAGAGCCCATGCGCTCTGGAGCCCGTGCGCCACAAGGAAAGAGAAAACCCACATGTCACACTAGAGAGAAAACCGTGCGCTACAACTAGAGAGAAGCCCGTGTGCCTCAAGGAAAGATCCCACACGCCGCAATGAAGATCCCGCGTGCCGCGACTAAGACCTGACGCAGCCAAAAATAAAATAAAATAAATAAATATTAAAAGGAAATCAAAACCAAACCAAACCCACTACAACGAAGCGAGCAACGTCCTCACCTAAGTCTGATAGAAACACAGTAGGAGGGTTTCAGTGAAGTCTCAAATCTATTAAATAGTGAAGGGCCAAGGTACAAAGGCATTTCTTCACAGCAGTTCAACTCTGCTCCCTGTTGTACAGCTGGAGATGACAGTGAATCCAGGGCACACTTTAAAACCATTTTCCTCCAGTGACTTAAAAAAAATTATAAATAAAAAGTTTGAAAAAAAATCCTTAATCCTCAGCTCCCTTTATATCCTATTATTCTGAGTAACTGATATGTGTGAAAACAGTCTGTTTCAATTTAGCTCAACCTCTGACTCACAGGGAACAGCTTTTAAATTGTTCATACAATTCTTATCAGTCAGCTGGGGTTGGGTAAAGGAAATAGGAATATGGAAACCTAATCACTCCTTCTGTGAAACATCACCATGTCTCCCTGATTGGAGGAAGATCAGATCCTAGGAAGCCTTTCCTGCAGGTTTCCACCATTTCCTGGCTGTTTCACTTTAATCACGACATGGTTGAGCTGACCTATTACTTCATGAGTTTCCCGGGCAAGGGTGGGTGTTACTGATACACGTCTTAGGAAAGCCCACTGGCAGATATTCCCATCACTAGAAGCTGATGTTGCAAGCACGCTACTTGCACATAGTGACCTGGGCTTCCTTGGCAAACTGCTCAATCCGATATGCAATCATGGCAACAGGCTGAAGTCAAGGAGCACATTTTTGGGAACAAACTGTGATATTTTTATTGGTTTGCTGTATTTCACCCTTATAAAAGAATGGTATTAGAGTTCAACTTACAGATAGAAATGAGGAAAACTGAAAATGAGCAGGGAGGAGACCATAAAACTACCCAGGCTGGTCATTCCGTGAATCCTTTTATGGTTAGTGGATGTCTATTTTCTGCCAATACCAGGTCAGTATTTTGGAGCTAATTCATCTGACAAATCGCCACTGGGTACATTTTCCGTCATCAACAAAAAATATGTAGCTTTCATGAGAGAAGTGCTGGCTGTGTAGCTATGATATGTACGTGGGTTACATCTGCTCTTCCTTTTTGCTATGGACGGTTCGAATGCTTTCCTTTCAAGCTTTGCCCAAGTAGGCACAGATCTTAGGAGATTTACCTTAGCTGGACAGTGGAGGAAATTCATCCATAATTGAATAAACCGGATGATCGCAGTGCAGCTCTCTTGGGTTGAAACTAACTCTTGTTATACTTGCTTACTTAGCACCAAGAAAATATTTAGGGTATAAAACTGGCAATGAACTTAAAAGACTAACAGATTTAGTTCCGCCATGTAGGTGGGTAAGTAAGTAGACATACACAAGCGACTTACTGAAGTATAATTTACTTACCATACAATGTACTTACTTTAAGTGTAGAATGTATTTTTTTGCCCAAGAATTTGAGCCTTATAGAGGCCAAAGAGATCACAGAGAGCCTGTAGCTCACCCTCCACACTGCAGCTCAGAGAAACAGCCACCACCCAGATGGTCAGTGGTAAGTGGAGAGGTGATGCCCTATTTGGAGATGCTAATAGTAACCAGCCTATTGATTTGGCCATTTTGAGTAGAAACTCACCCTTTTGCAGGAAAAGGGAGGAAAGACTTTATGTAGCAGCCTGTGTAGAAGATGGCTCTGGGTTCCTGATATGTTAAAAATGAACATCCAACTGCTGGCTGCAGAGAGTGTAGGAAAAGATGGAAGGGGAAGTGTCTTCCCAACAGGAATACTGAGGAAGACGAAGGCTTACGGTGAATGGAGGACTGAGAGTTTACTAAAGAATGGGAGTCTGAGGTGTTACAACAATTCCGACTGATGTAATGTTTGGATACTGACAAATGAAATTTATAAATGACTTTTTCAACCACTTCCTCTAGCAATGGAGTTGTTATTATCCCATTGATTTTGAAATGAAATGTTATGGAATTTTCTTGCTTTAATGAGAAGGCAGATCCAACTGGTAAATAAAGTAATGATGAAAGCAATTAAAAGAGTGAAAATGAGAAATAAAGTAACAATACTCCTAATGCTTAACCCAAATAGGCAGGCTTTGCTGATTTACTAAAAAGATTCGTGTTCATCTAGAGGTAAACATATTGGGAAGCAATGCTCACTGTGAATAAACCCGCCCTTTGGTAAGAGGATAAAAGTCAATTAGTAATGTCATTTGTTTAAAAATCTGCCTGCACCTGGTTCTCATTTGTCCTCCAGCTGAGAAACCAAAGACAACTTCTTTTTATTGCTTGTGGTCAAACAGCAAGTTCATTTCACCATGGGATGATCAAATGGCCAGCCTCCCCGGCTTGAGAAGGTCTGCCTTTCACTTTCAACTTGTTCAATCATCATTAACTCTGAAAAATGTCACATTCCATTGGTGCAATGAAAATTTCACCACCAGTGACCGTTTGGGTGAAGTTTTTGTAGGCGAGGCCCTAAATCTTGCAGAGCACCTCACACATTCTCAAGGTCATTTGCCTCGTTTCCTTGTTTAATGACAGTTGCCTAAGATGCTGGAGTCTGTCTATAGCCTGACATCAGCAGCTCTGAAGAAACCTCTGTGTTGGGGTACGTGTCCCTCTCTGAGACTGAAAAGGTTCACACATGTGTGTTATCTGACACGCAAGCACATACACCCCCTCCTTTGTTATCTATTGTATTATGCATACACACACTGGGGTTTTTACCAAGCAAAAGTCTTCTTTACTGGGGATAGACCGGTAAAAAAAAGACCACTGGATGCAGCCCATTCAAAGCAGGGTTTCCTTACTTTGGGAAGTCGGCTTCCCTGGAAGAAGCTGCAATATCAACTTGGGAAGGTTCCAAAAAGTTTCTGGAAAGGAGAAATAGGCTTCTTTTTGACGTTTGCCACTGGGCTTGGAAGTCTGCACCTCCTTTGTTTATTATTTAATTATATTTCCCCCTCTGCAGAGAAGTTCTGAAATGCAAATCCCAATGAATGCGGCATTGGGCCAAATCCCTCACAGCACTCTACAAAAACGAATTTCTGGAAGTGGATGTCAAGGAGCAAGATGCCTAAATTAAGAGGTCACTTGATCCAGAATCTTAAAGAGAAGCATAGTGTTTATTGGGGCAAGTCAAATAAATTTTGTGCCATTTGGCAAGCAAGTCATAGTTAAAACAGGCCCCAGTTACAGGTCCTGATTAAATTTTCAAGGTCAAAACCAAAAGAATGTTTAAGCAGAGCTCCCTATAGAGTCTTAGTGCCAGGGCACTAATACACCATTTTAAATAGCCTCCAAGAAGGGCTTCTTGATTTCTAGCTCTAGTTTAATGTCAAAGTTCCACTGGGTCAGCTGCTGAAATAAGGAGGAGGTTATCAGCCTGACTGGATTATAGGCACAATGTGTTGGTCCCTTTCAACTAGTTATGCTTCATAATGTATTAGAATATTTCTTGTTGCCAATATCCAAGTTTTGATTGACTAGAAGTTGGGGGTAGGAGAGAAGGCAAAAATAATCTAATAATTTTTTCCAATTCTCCCAGTTAATACAAGACCAGACCCTGGGTCTAAAGAAGCATCATATGGCCCCTAAAATAGGAAAAGGAATGTCCTGACATTTTAATGGCTGAGTTGACAGCATCACTTTTAAGAAAAGAGATTCCAATCCTAAGAATCTCTTTAAGAAAAGAGATTCAGGTTATTAGCTGAAAAAAGCTTGCATGTAATTTCCTAGGAGAGACTGAGACTTTTCTTATTCAAACACTTGAATATGTATCTGGTATTATAAGTGTATAATAAATATTAACTCATTTAACCCTCATAGTAATTCCAATAGCTGAAGTCACTTACCTAAGGTCATAGAACTATTCAAACCCAGCAGTCTAGGTCTATATGCATTATACAATGCCGCTATTTTTTTTTCACAAAGATTTCTCAGACTAGGCAACCCAAATGCCCATTTATCTGTTGCTTCAAGGTGAGCAGATGGTATGCAAAGAGAACAGTGTTTGATCTGTTTGCTCCACGTCACAGGAATGGGAAATGGAGATCAAGTCTCTAAACGTCCCTTCTCACACTGATTTCTCCCGCTCTCTTGTCTCCACCTTGTGGAGGTCACCTTTCTACTGTTGGCTCCTTAGTGCTGGCTCTGTCTGTCTGTCTGTCTGTCTGTCTCTCTCTCTCTCTCTCTCACACACACACACACAGAGCTATTACTGTGCTTCAGTGAAGCTGCACAGGGTTTGTGATCTGGGCATAAAAGCAGACATCATTTGCTCATTAGAGTTAAGTTTTCAAGACGTGCCCCAATTACTGACCTCCACTAACGGCCTGGGTTTGCGCTCGACTGCAAACCTGAAGTGGCAGAGTTCACAGTAGCTGGTGTTTGAGGATGACAGCCAGTGCTCCAGGCAGCTCCGATGAATTGTCCCCAGGGTCCCTGTACATTCACATGGAGAGAGCAAGTCCTCTTGGCTGCTGCCCTCGTGGCAGATCCTGCACATCGGCCGGTCATTGAAGGGGCTGCAAGAGAAGAAGGGGCACCTGCTGGTAACGGGCTGGAAACCACCGCCATGCCGTGGTCCTCTGGCTCTGTGTCCTTCGGACCCTCACCCGAGGCAGCTGCTCAGAACAGACACCTGGTTTACAACCCGAGATCTACACTGGCACTCGGTAGTGGGAGCTGGGGTCCTTGGGCATCTACTTCTGTCAATACAAAGAAATAGGGGGTGACCAATACCAGAGCAGGTGGGCCCAGGGTCATAAGCGAGTGAAAAGGATCAATGTGTTAATTTTACCTTAGACATCGAAGTAGTTCAGGCAAACTACCAATCAAAAAATAAAAATCAACCCTAGCTATTAAGAAGTTGTTTTGAAACGACACCAATTGTAGTTTCTAGACAAGCTGCATCTTTTGAACCAGGCTGGGACACTTTTGAATGCCCAGAGCTTCCTTTCCTTTCCTTTCAGTGGGATAGGCGAGTGAGAGGAGGGAAACGGACTGGCGGCCAGCCCTGAAGCTGCCACACAGAACTGCAGTCTGAGCCAGAGCATGACGCTGTGGCAGCTTGGTCCTCGGAGCTTTCCTAGGATGCACGTTGGGACGCTGAGGACAGTAAGCTGAAAGTGAGGAATGGTACGTGCTGTGGCCTGTGGCCTCAGTCCACAGCTTGGCCTTTAACTTGGAAACACCACCCCTGCACATTCTGTGAGGACACACAGGGTAGTGGTTTGTGAGGCAGGCTCCGGAGTACAGCTGCCTGGGCTCGAACCCCAGCTCTGCTGTTCACGAGCTGGCTAACTTTGGGTGAGTTATGGCATCTCTCTGGACTTTAGTTTCCTCATCTGTAAAATGGGCACAAAGCATGGTGCCTTCCTCATATGGCGACTGTGAGGATGAGAAAAGATAGTCCAGATTACAAGCTTAGAAGAGGGACCAGCATGTGGTAAGTGCCTAGTTAATGGTAACTGTTTTCACTTGTAGAAAAACTCAGGTTGGGGAAAATCAAAAAACATGGCCCTCATCACATAAGTCAGAGGCCAATGGAAGGCTCAAACCAAGATGGCCTCACTTCTCAATGGATACTGGAGGACTATCCCTCTCTGATTAATGTCATCTTATATTGCTAGAGGTCCTTATTGGGTATTAGATTTTAAAATGTCATCATTGTATGCACCAACCCAAGGACCAGACTCTTTACCCACCCTCTCCTGCCTCTTCCTGTCCCCCAGAGATGACAGTGTTCCAGGCTTATGCCCACCCTTCTCTTTGACTCCATCTTTGTGGAAAGGCCTTTCTGGGGATGATCCTGGGAATGAGTGAAGGCTAAAAGGGGATTAAAAGAGGAAAGGATCTCCTTCCCACTTGCCAAAAGACCCCCTCATGCCCAGGGGTGGGAAAAGAAAGTTTAAAGAGTTGACTTTTTTCTCTCATTATTACTGGCCTCTGTCATTCACACTGAACCAAATGCGTGTAAAACTGTAAAAGCTCTGGTTTACGTGTCTACGTGGTAGAACACACACACACACGCACATCGGCTCACAGGTCTCAGTTGTTTCAGCTCTGCAGACTGTTCTTCCTGATCAGATGAGGTGATTGATGGCTCGAGGGTGATGGGGGCACATGCAGACAGATAACTGTCCATCTCGGTTCACAGCAGAGCAATGATGCTCACTGCCTCATCGTATACTGAGTTCTACCTAACCGATTGTTACAAGTTTTCCCAGAGGTGGAAAAATATATATTGACCTTTTTCTTTTTTTTTCCTATTTCTTCCCTTTGCAATAGCCGCATGGATTGAAAGTAGATGGCACATGGATAATGTTTACAACACGTGGCGGTGTGTGAGTCCATGTCTGGTGGCCACCACGTCCGGGGCTAGGAGGGGGGGACAGAGAATGTTGTGGTGTCACTAGGAGTCCTGCTGCAGGGGCACGTAGGTGGGCCTGTATCTGCACCGGGGGGGTTGGCTGAATTGCTCAGACCAAGGTCAGCAGTCGAGGTTTGAGTGACTGACCCAAAGTTTCAGGGCCGGAAGTGTCAGCACTGAAACCAATGGGCAAGTCCAGTATTTTACAGTCGTAAGTCCCAATCCCACTTACCCATTCTGAAACCAATGGAGAAGCCAAGGAGTACCTAGTGGCCAGGCAGCCTGTGGCTCTCAACCTGCCAGTGGGCAACAAGAGCACCAGAGGAGACCTCCAGGGACAAAGTGCCGGCCTGGATAAGCCGTCTCCGGGCTGCTCAGAGCCTTCATTCTGGCTCCGGTCTATCACTTGGGGGAGACAATGATACTTCACGCGGCAGAGTGTGTATGAAGGATCGTGGCTGGGATACAGGGAGAGCGAAGGAGGAAGCAGCAGAAGAGGCCCCCATGTGGGGATGTGTCAGAGGAGTCTCCCCCAGGAAGTAGCTGTGGACAGCCCCCATCACGGCATGCTGATCAGCGTGCACGTCAGAACGTCACTTCAAAAGTTTTGCCCACGTATCCAATCACTTTGGCTCAGTCATCTGAAACCAGGTGCCTCCTTCATTCTATTATAACAAAGGGCTACCTTTGTTAGCGCCTGGAGACAACGAAAATGTAATTACTGTAGTAAGGTCAACGTAACAAATGTTAGGCAAGCAACCCTGTGTCTTGTGGGATCCTCCCCTGCCTGCCTCTCTGCAAGTGTGACTTTAAGCGGAAAAGTCCACAACGTGAGTTTCATCTTTTTGCCCCATTGCTATAGAAACGGCCATGACAGAACATGTGTAGTTTTTTTTTTTTTCCCCTCCCAGTACCTCCTCTCACCTGACACAAAGACCTGAGCACTAATTACATTCCCTGTAGCATTTCCCATCTGACAGCCCTCCGAATTGATTTTAACTGTGGTACTACCTCTGGGTGGCAAGGGTCCGCACTACTGTTGAAAGCAGCTGCCCGTCCTTGGCTGAAACTTGCATGACATACTGAGGCTGCCCATTCACTAGGCTGCCACAGTCCTCCACGGTCTTCACCACGGGTGCAGCTGAACTGGTGCAGTCTGGCAGCACTTCGGGCAGGTGACTGCAGCGGCTGGTTGTCATGGTAACGGACAGCAATTACTCTGCTAATGGCTTCCACATTCATACAGGATTTCCATCTAAGAGAGATCAGAAAACAGTTTACTTGGTCAGGGTGGTTAATAGAAAATGGACAATTACAGGCCACCATCATCATGTCATTATTTAATAGAAATAACAGGGGTGGCCTAGACGCCGTACATTATCTTGCTACCATTTAAAACGCATGCGCACACTCAGCCCACAAGAAACAGTGGACGTGGTTATGAACAGGACACCGAGCATGTCAGCGTCCGTAAACATCGAGGATCAGAGAGGGGAGGGCAAGATGACCCTGCAGCCAGATCTGAAGCGAAGATAAGCACTTCTCGCACTCTGGGCCAGAGAAGCAGTAAGTCTTCGTTAACACTCTCTCAAAATTACTAGAACCATTATTAAAACCGCTTGGGGGGATTTCCCTGGTGGTCCAGCGGTTAAGACTCCACGCTTCCAACGCAGAGGGCCTGGGTTTTTGATACCTGGTCGGGGAACTAGATCCCACATGCTGCAAGTAAGACCCGGTGCAGCCAAAATTAAAAAAAAAAAAAAAAAAATGCACCACCTTTCTGACTTTTCCCATATCTGTGTTCCATAACACAAGTATCTGCTCAATGTGTCTTGAAAATTACTTTCCTTTAAAAAGTTAACCTATTTTAGCCTTGTCTTAAAGTTATTCATGAAATGATAAGTTTGATGAGCTTGTTATACATATTTGTAAAGGACATTACAATAAATACATTAGTACTAAGTTTTTGGGTTTTTGTGTACCACTTAAAATCCAGGGACACTTGCCTTATCATAGGGGAACACACAGGCAAATGCAAGAAACTGATGAATGAGATCTCTGCCACCTATGAAGAATAATCCATTCTTAATAAGGGCCTTACCTCGCTGACACATAGTCTACCACACAGAGTGCAAGAAATTCTGTTCCCAATCTGTGTGCTGTGGGCTTGAACTTGACCTCAAGTTCAAAGCCTTCAGATCCAGTGGAGTAAGGAACCCCGCTGCATCCAATAATAGAGCTGCACGTGATGTGTAAGAAATAGAGGACTTAAGAGAAACTTGCAGGAGGAATTCTTTATGTCTAAAGGTGAGAGGACACCGTTTCATGGTCCGTACGGACCATCTCTGCCCAGTCTGCTCACCTCGAGCTCCTGAGCCTGGGACAGCCTGGACTCAGTGGACAGTGGCAGGCTTGATGGATAGACTGAGTTCCCATCAATAACCAGTCTGGGTGGTCAAGGCCCCAAGTCTAAATAAATTTGCTTCCCAACCCTAAGAGCATGTTTGGAATTCCTCAAAGGGTTATTTTCTCCCAGATATTTGTTACATTTTACTCGACTCTTACAGGTTTGGAAAATAGGATCTGCCCAACTTCCAGAACAATGTGCAGCAACTGGACGTTCTCAGGAGGAGAACGCAGTGTTTCCAGATGAACTTGAGCTGACACTGTCCCTGCTGACAGGCACATATCCCACAGGCCTGACCATTGGATGGGAACGGAATCCCCTCCTTCCTGCCGAGGTGTCTGGCTGGCTCCCTTTCCTGTTCTCCTAGGCTGCCTCTAGTCCTCTCAGGGTCTGCGGTCTGGCCTCTTCCAGGAGCCCTTTGGAACCTGGCAATGGGGCGAGGGCTGTGGACACCAGCCCTGGTCTTAGGCCTGATGTGGGGCAGAGGCAGGGCTGCCCCTTCCATGTCACTGTCACGACTCCGGTGGGCTTCTCAACCCCCAGGTACCAAGCATTCAAGAAACACAATGAGATGATTAGCTAGTATACTTTTCCTCGTTAAATAGGATTTGTTGCTTTTTTTTTTTCCCACATTGCAAAAACAAGAATATACGTTACAGAAAGTATAGAACAGCACAAAGAAAATAAAAATCACTCAAAACTCCACCACTTGAATAACCACAGTAAACTTTTTAATTTTTGGCAGGGTTGGCAGGGTGGAGTTGATTTGTAGCTGGGGCCACAGAACAAAAAGGATGTTCAAAGGTCGGCTTCGAAATCTGTGTCTAACCCCTGTCCCCTGGCCTGCCCTTATAAATCCCCATTGACATGATTTTAAATTCTCATAATGCCTCACAGTCACAAAGTGTAACTTCCTGGCACAGCTCTCTTGCTTCACAAGGCAGCCACAGATTAAGAGCCAGGGGTGTGTTGGCAGGAAAAGCAGACACAGTGACCTTCTTGCCTCACGGAATCATTATGTCTGGGTGCAGTCTGAGAGTCTATTTTCGGGTTTTGCATTAACTCCAGCTCAGAGGGCCAAGCATTCCCTCCTTCCACTCCACGGAGCTGGAAGGAGGCAGAGAAGGGATGCAGAGTGAGAAAAGGAGGCCAGGCTGGTCAACGGTGAGGCCGCCCTTAGTGAGGGGAATGCCACTCAGACACACAAGGTTCCCAAGTTCATTCACTTATAACTAGACTGGATTAAGTCCTCACCAAAGGAAGTTGTTCTAAATGTCTGACCTAAATCTGCAATAAAATGCCCTTAAAACAGTTCTGGAAGTAGAGTTTCCTTAAAACTGTAGTTTCACTTCTGGTTGATATTCTTCATTTCACTTGTCTTCTCAAAGGTGAAAGGGATATTACCCACCATCTGATCAGTTTATTCCATTCACAGAGAGTGCCAGGCACTGAGTTGGGCATAAAGAAATAAAAGGCTCCTCAACCTTGCCTTCTTCTGCAAGCAAGCCCTGGCTCTTTCCCTCGTGCCATCTCTGCAGAACCCTGAACCCAACTTAGGATTGAAATGATACTCGAGTCCAGCACTCACTGAAGAACACGCCAGCACCTCCACTGACCAGCACACACCAGAATAACCCTGAGATACTAAGTCCTGCACGCCAGGGTGAGTCCGCACACTCCTCGAAGACCATGTCTTGAATTGAAAGTGGGGTGGGAGGGACTACACAGAGGATGGGCACCTCGATCCTGGTGGGAAGCACTGAGTTGGTTTCAGCCCCAGAGAGGGAATCAAATCAGGTGGAGGAGGAGAGAAGGAAGCACACCTCCCCAACCTCAGTCAAAAGAAGCCCAGGGCGGGCTTCCCTGGTGGCACAGTGGTTGAGAGTCCGCCTGCCGATGCAGGGGACACGGGTTCGTGCCCCGGTCCGGGAAGATCCCACATGCCGCAGAGCGGCTGGGCCCGTGAGCCATGGCCGCTGAGCCTGCGCGTCCAGAGCCTGTGCTCCGCAATAGGAGAGGCCACAACAGTGACAGGCCTGCGTACCATAAAAAAAAAAAAAAGAAGAAGCCCAGGGGGACTTCCCTGGTGATCCAGTTGGTTAAGACTCCGTGCTTCCAATGCAGCGGTCACAGGTTCGATCCCTGGTCAGGGAACTAAGATCCCCACAGGCTGTGTGGTGCGACTGGGGGAAAAAAAAAAAAAAAAAAAGAAGCCCAGGGGCTGAGATCAAGGTGTGGGGCAGGAGTGGGCCTTGCAGGCTGCGGGCACCAATTGGCATGCATGTGTTGCACCTCAGGCAGTGACAAATGGCCCACTGCATTTCCCTGTCTCTTTCAGAGCCACCTGGGAAAACAGCAGGCTGCTGCCGTGGATGCTAGAAAGAGCTGAGCTGTGGGTTTGTAGCCTAGCACTGGTCTTCCACTGATCTTTCCGCAAAATTTCAAGTGCCATTTGACAGCTTTCTTATCAATACCGCCTCTAGGAAGTCCACCCAAGAGCACTGCTCTCTGGGATTTCTCAGGACAAAAAATATGATGCTGGGAGGGAGTGGTGTCCATAGACACCTGAAACCTCAAATTACACTGACGGGAGGAGTTCTTTGTTGGCCAGGCTTCACACCTTATGTAATTCCTCAGGCTGAGAATAAAGCATGATTTGGCATTGGCCAAATTCAGCTGCACTCAGTGGGAGGGCTGGGACTAGGTGGATGAGAGGGAGACAAATAGAAAAGGAAGGAGTGGCTACAGAAGTGAAAGCCTGATTAGACAATGGTAAAGATAAAAAGGCCTGTCTGTGAAACTGTGACCCCTTTAAAGGACAGAGTACAGTTTCATAAAAGCAAGGACCCAACCAGGCTGCACCTAACTGTGGCTGCGTTTCTGCTGTCAGTAAGTGATTTCCATGGGAACATGGCTGGCATCAAGAGGATGCGTCCAGAGGACGAGGGGGAAGGGCAGGGAAGAGAGCCCCGCTCACCTGTGCAGCCCTCTTGCCTCACAGCCCCCGAACCTCCATAAGGACCACAGAGTTATGGGCAAGGCTCTGTTCTCAGAGGCAGGACACCCAAGCTCGCACCCTGGCTCACCACACGCCAGCGTAAACCATTCAGTCTCTCCGACTTTGCTGAGATTACTTGCATTTGAAATTAGGGTATTGATACTTCCTGAGCCAGCTCATCTGGTTGTTTGTGAGGCCTCAAATAAGATGAGACACGTGAACGTGCTCTGGCAGCTGGAATGAGCCGTGCACAGGCAGTCATGCACATGCGCATTTTATTACTATATTAACCTTTCCTGCTCTTTTCCTGGCCTGGGTTGCATCTCTTCCGTCTTGTATAACTGCTCTCCTCCGTGGCTGGTCAGTTTGTACCCACTGCTCCCTCTGGGTCACACTTGAGCCCTGACATTGTGCCACTCCATCCCTCCCCGCGGGGAGCACAAAGGGAGTCTTGCTTGCAGCCTGTGTCTCCTCACCCTCCCAAGACCTGTCACCTTCACACCCCCCAACACAGGTTGCCCTTTTCCATGAAAATGTTTAGTACAGATACCCGATGAAAAACTGCTATTATGTTTGGTATTCGTGTCTATTTTTTCCAGCAGCTACCATTATCTTAGCTAATCTAAATACACTGGAAAAGAACACACAAGCCACACCCAGCTGCCTTTTTAAGCCTGCTTCTATCAGAACTGCATTTTCAGTGCAAGTCAACTTTAATCTCTCAGATGTAGGATAAGAAGGCTATTTTGGGGAGGTACCTGGTGCGTTGGCAACTCTATTTGGGTATAAAAATTACCCACAGGATTTAAAGGTGAAAACAAGAGCATAACGGTGTGTGCACCCTGGTGCTAATCTGGTCGTGTGGGCTGCATGGGCAGTGGTCTGAGCAGGCCCAAGCTCCGCGGGGCAGTCTAGAGCCAGACTGGACCTCCAAATTCAACCCTAATGCTAATTCCAGAGATTTTAAAAGGGAGGCTCCTCAGGTGCTCAGTATGTCCCGGAAGGGCCCTGTATGACCTCCAAAGCCAGAGTTGGCCAACAAAGCAAATCAAAGGATTCCTTCATTATTTTATCCATTCAAACAAGCATTTTTTGAGAACTTACTAGGTATTCCTAGGAAGTTTCTGGTGGTGCAGGGTCTAACCATTTCAAGTCCTGCTTTACATTTCCACCAAACAGTATGGAGTGTTCCCCAGACCCTCTCCAGGGCTGCAGAGCCATGAGGACATGGCACCTTCCCCCTAGCAATCATGCCCTTGCCAGTTCGGGGGATACCACCCAATGCCCTACATTTGAGGGAATGAGAGTGCAGAACTATGGAATGCCTAGACGGCTTTCTGCTCCCACAGAGCTGTGCATCATTAATGCTGTTCCAGGATTCAGAAAACTGACCTTAGTTTTACATGAGCAAATCTGCCTCAAAAAGGATCTCAAAAATGTCTTTTAGTCTCCTTCGAGGAGCTGCATACTCAGGGAGCAAGGCCTCCTCTAATGAGGCCAAGGAATGGATGATACAAGTCGGTCAGTGATTGAAAGGGGAAAAAATAGCAATAATGGCCTGTCCAGGAACTTTCCCCTCTGAGTTGGATTTTTAGACTTTGAATTCTAAGAACAGTCTCTGAGAATAGGATCGCTCTTTGATAGAACATTTCCCTGGCTTTTCAGGCATGTTATAAACAGACAGTGCACTGCATGGCTGATGGACTGACTTAAGAGTATCCTGAATGTTCAGAAAAAATGAAGGCAGGCAAGAAATCACACACTGACCTTCCTTTCCAATGGAAATGGAGCACATGACTAATTTCAAAACCATTAACATGTAAAAGCAGCATATTTCTTCTGAGAACATGGCACAAAGGCTCTCCAAGGAGATTGCTGGGACATGATTACCAGCAACACTTAAGTTTTCAAAAACGCACCAAGGAGGCTATTCACTAAGAGTGTGTTAGCGGCAAAATAGCTGCTTCATTAAACTTAAATAGCCGCAGCAGGGCTGTGCCTACAGACCCAAGCTACCAAATTATACATTTCTTTTCTGGATGCTTCACTGACCTCATTATGTAGAGCAGACAGTTTGTCATTCCAAATAAAGTGACCATCCAAGTCTTTATAAACATGTCCATCAGGTGCTTGATGAGCCTGCAGAGTGAAACACTGGGAGCCCAGTGAATTAAAAAAACAAACAAACAAAAAAACGACTTCTCTTTTTGTCGTTTCATTCTTCCCTGCTACGTGCTCATTGTCACGCTTACAGAGCAGAGCAAGCAGGTGAAATGCCTGTTTCCGAGCATGAAGGAATTTTTGATTTGGGGGTTATGGCATTTTATTGAGAAACGGGTAAACACCAACGATGAACCATGGAAAGAAAAAAACCCAGACCAGCATAAGGCAAGTTGGATCCAGAGAGAGTTACAGCTTGTTCCCAATGTTCTTTTTGAAATTGATATCCAGAGTTATTTATCATTTCCCATCCACGTTATTAATTCTGATTCTCAGCCACAAGGAGTATCAGGCTAATTTTTCTTCCATTTAAAATGACTATGTATTTTTTTCAGCCAGGTAAAATCCTCTAGTTCTGCTGAAGGCAAAGCAAGTAACGATTATCATATTTATACATATTTTTTCCCCTCAAGAAGTACTCACGAAATTAATTCAGATTTTGGAGGCTATCCCATTTTTTTCACTTCATTTTAATTATATAGAGGAAAATGGCAATTAAAATCCTACAACGACCCTGTGTGTTCAGAGGCACAGCGACAGCTGAATCACACTTGTAAATAACAACTGGTCCTGCACAAGGAGCCCTGCTGAGCTAGGAGAGCCATGAGCTGCCTGGTTGAGTTCCAGGGGCTCGGGAACAATCAGGGCACATCAGAAAAGTTTAAACGTCAAGTTTAAAAAATAGAGGGGAGCAGGCAAAGCACAATGAGATGTTCACGGGACGTTACTCAGAGATGAGAAAAGTGTATGCTTCAAATGATATTCAGTGTGCCCAGTGCCAAACGGCTACCTGTTCAGCGTAAGGAAGGTATGGAGGGTACGGCACGTTGACCAGGATATCTGATGATATGGAAGGAAAATATTTTGGCTACAAATGAGGGCTGAATACGCTCTAAGGACTACAAGTTCTGGATTTGTGGATAGGTTCATACACATCTTCCACCAGCCTCCAAGTGAATGCCCGCCATTAAAGGAAGTTGATTCGGGGTCCATTCCAAGTCGTATCTCACCCTCCTCCATACAAACAACGCCATACTAGCTACACAGGTGTGCTCCATCTTGACCCCAGCCTCCCAGAGCCTGGAATAAAGCCAGCTGTGGCTTATTTTAAGCCCCAGGGTTCCTTGGGGCTTTCCCCAGCTGCATTTCACCAAGACCATGGGGAGGTTGTAGTCTTGTTCTCTCACGGGGTAGGGTCCAAGCTCTGCATTCCGCCAGGCTCCGAGGCCCAGGTCTCCCTGCAGTGTTTGCTGGAGCCCCAGGAGACGTTTGGCTGGTGGACCTCCATTTACACACGAGGATATCCGAAGTTACTCAGCTCGCCAAGGAATAGTAAGGCAAGTGCAGAGCAAAGACAAAAATTCTCTGGATTTTGCTCTTTAGCTCTGTCTTTGGCATTGTGGGTGGGCTCCCTGTCATATGCTTCATATTACTGAAAGTCCCCCAAACGCCACTTGTTCTTTCCCATGTGGTCAGAGTCTCCGGGTGTTTCTGTGTTGCCTTTGTACATACTTGGCTTTGGATTCAGGGGAACCTCTGGGAGCCTTTGTGGGGGAGGGGACAGAGCCCTAGTTTTGGATCAAGGAGTCCTGGCTTTGAACTGCTACTCAAAATTTACTTGGCACTAAGCCTCAGTTTCCTCCCTGACACGCTGGACCTGGGGTAGGTCTGTGCCTGGCCTGTGGTGGTCACTTGGTAACCGGCAGTGCTTAAGACTGCAGTGCAGCAGGGTGAGCTCATATCAGCTGAGGTCTGGAAGGGACCTCTCTTCCCCACCCTACCACTAATCCCCTTGCCTAGCCCACCCCTCTGTAGTCATCCTTACTACCCTACCATCTTCCCAAGCGAATGTCTTTTGGGGGCAGAACTGCTGACAGTTCTGTTTTGACAGTCTTGTATAACAGGTAAAAAACACAGAAATGCTCCCAGGAATTACTCTTCTCACCTCTTGGACACTGCTCCCCTTTCCTTCCACTACACACACGCTCACACATACACACAAAAACCACAGTTTCTTTTTATTGGTTCCCTAGAATGTGTCCAGTCTTTTAAACCATCAAGATATAAACAAGCACAAGAAAAAACTAACAGTCAGCCAAGGACCAAGTGATCTGAGATCACTTTATCACTTAACTTCTTGACAGCTGTATACTCTGGATTCTTGTGGACCGTGAAATCGGTGGCAAAAAGGGCCTCATTCGTATTGATACTTCCTATTTACCTCAATGCAAAGCGCTTCCAAACCCCTTCAAAGGGGCCTCTCAGGCCTTCTGTTTTCTAAGTAGAGCACATGCCCCCTCCCGCACTTGCTCCTCTGTCCCATCTTGCCCTGCATCTTGACATTGATGGTTGCATTGGCCCCGCATCTTACACAGCCCACACCCATTGGAGTGTCAGCTTCATCTGGACATTTTTTAGTGTGAGAACCAGCCCACTCTCTCCCCAAGCCTCCACGGGAGCAGAGTGTTTAAAGTCTGCTAGAAATGCTCCAGGGCATCAGTTAGTGGAGGGCTGTCTTCCCTTAGGCCAGTCAATCACTCAGGAGGAAGGTCCTAAATCAAATATCTGGTCTGTTCATTTCTTTGTGTATTCGTCCTTGCAAAAACAATGAGTGAGGTTCCTTAATGTGACCCCTCTTGTTTGACAGAAACAAAAACAACCTTACATGGACACTGAATTAAGTTATTATCCAAGACCAAACAACCAAATATTAAAGCAGAGGTCTACCTTTACTTTGAAATTTTCATCTGATGGTAGTTTTCCTTCAGAACAGACAAAAAAATTAGACTATTAATAGCAATAGTGAGAGTCTATTTTTCTATTTTCATAGCACTATTCATTTTCTATTCTCTAATTACTTAGTAAATACAGTGGGTCTTTACTGCCTTTGAGGGTGAAAATAACAGTTATACCCCTATGGAGCTCGTTCATTGGCTTTATGGGCTAAAAAATCTCTAGTGTGTCACAAATGAACACAATGTTCCCGAGGACTGTGTTTTACTCTTGACTCTCCAATTTCACTAATAAATGTGAAAAACACATGTAGCCAGATAAGTCCCTGGAGACCAGCCACTGCAGACACTGAAGAAAGCAAGTTATTCCAGCTAAGATCAGCATTCACTTTCACATTGCAGACTATTTGTCTCCCAAATTCTCCTCCAATTGCTTGACATGAAGCCATGAAATTGGTTTCCAGTGACTACCCCCCAAATCTTAGAAAACTAGCTTTTTTTTTTAAAATAAAGGATATCTTCAAAAAAAAGAAAAAAACATAAAATTTTTGACCATCAGGTAATGACCTTTTTCTAATCACATCTCCAGTGGATTCCCCACCACCTTCTGAGAGAGCTGTTACTCTTTTTAAAAAATATTTTTATCAAGAAAAATTTCAAACAAATAGGGAGAAAACTACAGTAACCCCACATATTCTTCATCATCCCAACCTAGCAAGATTTTGCTACACCTGTTTCACCCTTGCTTCCTTCCTTCCACCCTATTAAGATTTCTATGCAAGTCTCAGAAATTGTCATTTTACCCCTACATACTTAAGTATGAATTTCTAAAAATATGAACATTTCTTATAGAACCACAAAACCATTATCATACCTAACAAACTTAATAATTCCTTGTTATCATCTGTTACCCAAACTGTATTCAAATTTCTCCAACTGTCTTGAAAAATCTTTTATGGTTGCTTTGTTTAAATGATCCAGACAAGGTGTAACATTTGGACACATCTAAGTCCCTCTCACTTGCACACAGCCACCTCCCTTTTTCCCCCTTGCTAATGTCTTGCTAAAGAAACTGGCACAGGGCTCCTCTTAAGCCCCATCCCAATAGCTACGTTTTTAATTTTTCTTGTAGTATCATTTAACTTGTTCTTCTATCCCCTGTATTTTCTGGAACCTTACTGATTGGTTTAAGTTCAAGTTCAACTCTTCTGCAACAATAGCTCATGTTGTGTACTTACCTATTGCATCAGAGCGGGCAGGCTCCTAAGATAACAATGAACCACTTTTAGAGGGTTCAGGTGAGGGCAGCCTGATTCCTCCATTGTGGAGTTCCCCATAACATACCTAATGGGCTAATGATTGCATCCCATTTATGACAGGTGCTTGAATCAATGATTTCATTTGGGGGCTACAGAATTATGCTTTTCCAATTCTAACTTCCCTTCCACATTTAGTGGCTAGAGTTCTCATGTGAAAAAGAATTTTCCTTCATCAACACTTGCAATCTGGTCATTCTGAAATACAATTTGCACAGAGAAGCCATAATAACTGCTTAATTCTTTCCTTTGACTGCCAATTTTCAGAGTAAGGAATTGTTGCTTTAGGTACATCCTATAGTAACTGAGTTGTTTTTGTTGCTTTCTATGTTATTCTTAAAGGTCCATCTGTCTTTATTGAAATTTAAAAAAAAGTCAAATCACCACGCAATAACTAACCCTTCTGCTTGAGTATAGAGAACTGGATTTGTAATGAAAAAGGACACAAAATATGTCTGAGCCCAAGTCCCTGCCATTGTGTATCTCTCTTCTCACTGGAAGGCCAGGCACTGTTTCCCTTGCCTACTTTGGCATACGACTCTTGTCTTTAGGGTTGATAGTGTCTTTCCCTAGGCTGAACACTCCCTGAAGACAGAGGTCTTCTGCATTTACCGATCCCTTAGGAAAACAAGAACAATCTTAAAATCTACCCTCTTCGGCTTACTGCGGCACAGTTGACTTGGTGTCACTTGCTCCTGTGAGCAAGTGACTTCCACTGTCTTATCATTCACTGAATATATCTGAAGGTGCCGCCAGTGTAGAAGCCAGTCGGCAGAACTACACCACTTCAGACTGACTAGCTAAGGTCATCAAGTCTGTACTAGATTTTTGGGCTTCGTCTGTGACCCATCAGGAAACCATTCCTGTCCAATGAAGCCTGCAGGTGCCATCTGGCATGGCCACACCCAGCTCCAGGCTGCAATGGTGGCACATTAACACGATGGGCAAGCTTCCACTAGGGGAAGAAAGAAACTGAATGTGGGTGAAACTTGCACATGTATGAGAAACAGCTCCCTTTTCACCTTCTCACTAATAAGGGTGAAAACATTCAGGCCATTCAGAGGTATTCGCCACAGAGGCATTTATAAGTCTTCCTTAACAACGGCTGACAAGTGTCTCTGAGACGACAGGAATCCAGGGTCTTTCTTTTTTGCTCTCTAAGAGCAGAGATATTTTCTGCCCATTATTGCCTTGTTTTACTGACAGGCATCTGTCAGTTAGACATTAAAACAGAGTGATAATGGGAAGATCATATGCTGGCTTTGTCCACACACTCCAAGAGGGAAGCACTCATGAAAAATGTGTATTTTGGTAAACCTAGACGCTCACGTGCCCACCTGCATTTCTATTAAGTTGGAAACTGAGTATAGAATAGCAAAGCAGTGAGAAGAGGAATAACAGAGGGATGGGATCAGAGGAGATTCCTAAATGGCCCTGCAGACACCAGTGTGGGGATCCGCAGCTCTGTGCAGGAGGGGGATGGGTTAGGAAATGCTCGCCAAAGACGATGAGCAGGATGGCAGCAGTTTTTTTCTGGCTTAACTGGAACTCACTGAGAGCTGCTGAACCAGGGAACTGGCAGAAAACATCTTCCATGGCTCTGTAAATGGAGGATGTTCACACATTCTGAAATAGCGTAAATACTCCCTTTTGAAACAGAGGTAAAAAAGGGAAATGCACATTTAAAATAAACTAATAAAAGCAATTCAATTCCTACTGAGAATCTTCTAGTAAATAGTTCTCTGTCAGAAAGTAATATTGTTACTCAGATATTTGAATCTCCAGTCATATGTTCAGGTTCTGACTCCTTGGCTAATGCAAGTAAAAACATATCCTACACACACACACACACACACACACACACACACACACATACGCGCATGCCCCATATAATGCCATATTTTTTTTTCAATCGAATAAAACTTTAATTTATTCAATTAATGATTATAGTAGAATGCCATGCTTATGCTGACAATTTACCATAAAATCTTACCATTCTGTACTGAGCCATAGAGCCTAGAGACTACTCAAGTATAATCCCTACTGTAAAGTTCTAATATGTGCACAGTGGGAGGAAAATAGGTGTCATCGTATTCAGTGGCAGTAGTCAACTTGAATAGGATAGAAGACAGAAATCACTAGCCTCACCAGTAAAAAGTGTTAAAATTTTCTTTTTTCTTTTATAATTAAAAAAAAATTTTAACATCTTTACTGGAGTATAATTGCTTTACAATGGTGTGTTAGTTCCTGCTGTATAACAAAGTGAATCAGCTATATGTATACCCATACCTCCTCCCTCTTGCGTCTCCCTCCCACCCTCCCTATCCCACCCCTCTAGGGGGACACAACGCACCGAGCTGATCTCCCTGTGCTATGCAGCTGCTTCCCACTAGCTTTATGTTACATTTGGTAGTGTATATATGTCAATGTTACTCTCCCATTTCGTCCCAGCTTACACTTCCCCCTCCCTGTGTCCTTAAGTCCATTCTCTACGTCTGTGTCTTTATTCCTGTCCTGCCCCTAAGTTCTTCAGAACCATTTTTTTTTAGATTCCATATATATGGGTTAGCATTTGTTTTTCTCTTTCTGACTTACTTCACTCTGTATGAAAGTCTCTAGGTCCATCCACCTCACCACAAATAACTCAATTTCGTTTATTTTTATGGCTGAGTAATATTCCATTGTATATATCTGCCACACCTTCTTTAGCCATTCATCTGTTGATGGACACTTAAGTCGCTTCCATGTCCTGGCTATTGTAAATAGTGCTGCAATGAATATTGTGGTACATGACTCTTTTTGAATTATGGTTTTCCCTGGATATATGCCCAGTAGTGGCATTGCTGGGTCATATGGTAGTTCTATTTTTAGTTTTTTAAGGAACCTCCATACTATTCATCATAGTGGCTGTATCAATTTATATTCCCACCAACAGTGCAAGAGGGTTGCCTTTTCTCCACACTGTCCAGCATTTATTGTTTGTAGATTTTTTGATGATGGCCATTCTGACAGGTGTGAGGTGATACCTCATTGTAGTTTTGATTTGCATTTCTCTGATGATTAGTGATGTTGAGCATCCTTTCATGTGTTTGTTGGCAATCTGTATATCTTTTTTTGAGAAATGTCCATTTAGGTCTTCTGCCCATTTTTGGATTGGGTTGTTTGTTTTTGATATTGAGCTGCATGACCTGCTTATAAATTTTCGAGATTAATCCTTTGTCAGTTGCTTCATTTGCAAATATTTTCTCCCATTCTGAGGGTTGTCTTTTTGTCTTGTTTATGGTTTCCTTTGCTTTGCAAAAGCTTTAAATTTCATTAGGTCCCATTTGTTTATTTTTGGGTTTTGTTTTTTTTGGTACGCGGGCCTCTCACTGTTGTGGCCTCTCCCATTGCAGAGCACAGGCTGCAGATGTGCAGGCTCAGCGGCCATGGCTCACAGGCCCAGCCACTCCACGGCATGTGGGATCTTCCCAGACTGGGGCACGAACCCGTGTCCCCTGCATGGGCAGGCAGACTCTCAACCACTGCGCCACCAGGGAAGCCCTATTTTTGGTTTTATTTCCATTTCTCTAGCAGGTGGGTCAAAAAGGATCTTGCTGTGTTTTATGTCATAGAGTGTTCTGCCTATGTTTTCCTCTAAGAGTTTTATAGTGTCTGGCCTTACATTTAGGTCTTTAATCCATTTTGAGTTTATTTTTTGTGTATGGTGTTAGGGAGTATTCTAATTTCATTCTTTTACATGTAGCTGTCCAGTTTTCCCAGCACCATTTATTCAAGAGTCTGTCTTTTCTCCATTGTAAATTCTTGCCTCTTTTATCAAAGATAAGATGACCATATGTGCATGGGTTTATCTCTGGGCTTTCTATCCTGTTCCATTGATCTATATTTCTGATTTTGTGCCAGTACCATACTGTCTTGATTACTGTAGCTTTGTTGTATAGTCTGAAGTCAGGAAGCCTGATCCCTCCAGTTCCATTTTCCTTTCTCAAGATTGGTTTGGCTATTCGGGGTCTTTTGTGTTTCCATACAAATTGTGAAATTTTTGTTCTAGTTCTGTCAAAAATGCCATTGGTAGTTTGATAGGGATTGCATTGAATCTGTAGATTGCTTTGGGTACTATACTCACTTTCACAATGTTGATTCTTCCAGTCCAAGAACATGGTATATATCTCTCCATCTATTTGTATCATCTTTAACTTCTTTCATCAGTGTCTTATAATTTTCTGCATACAGGTCTTTTGTCTCCTTAGGTAGGTAAATTCCTAGGAATTTTATTCTTTTTGTTGCAGTGGTAAATGGGGGTGTTTCCTTAATTTCTCTTTCAGATTTTTCATCATTAGTGTATAGGCATGCCAGAGATTTCTGTGCATTAATTTTCTATCCTGCTACTTTACCAAATTCATTGATTAGCTCTAGTAGTTTTCTGGTAGTGTCTTTAGGATTCTTCTCTATGTATAGTATCATGTCATCTGCAAACAGTGACAGTTTTCCTTCTTCTTTTCTGATTTGGATTCCTTTTATTTCTTTTTCTTCTCTGATTGCTGTGGGTAAAACTTCCAAACCTATGTTGAATAATAGTGGTAAGAGTGGACAACCTTGTCTTGTTCCTGATCTTAGAGGAAATGCTTTCAGTTTTTCACCATTGAGAACGATGTTGGCTGTGGGTTTGTCATACATGGCCTTTATTATGTTGAGGTAAGTTCCCTCTATGCCTACTTTTTGGAGGGTTTTTATCATAAATGGGTGTCGAATTTTGTCGAAAGCTTTCTCTGCATCTATTGAGATGACCATATGGTTTTTCTCCTTCAGTTTGTTAATATGGTGTATCACATCGATTGATTTGCATATATTGAAGAATCCTTGCATTCCTGGGGTAAACCACACTTGATCAGGGTGTATGATCCTTTTAATGTGCTGTTGGATTCTGTTTGCTACTATTTTGTTGAGGATTTTTGCATCTATGTTCATCAGTGATATTGGCCTGTAGTTTTCTTTCTTTTTGACATCTTTGTCTGGTTTTCATATCAGGGTGATGGTGGTCTCATAGAATAAGTTAGGGAGTGTTCCTCCCTCTGCTATATTTTGGAAGAGTTTGAGAAGGATAGGTATTAGCTCTTCTCTAAATGTTTGATAGAATTCGCCTATGAAGCATCTGGTCCTGGGCTTCTGTTTGTTGGAAGATTTTTAATCACAGTCTCAATTTCAGTGCTTGTGATCGGTCTGTTTATATTTTCTATTTCTTCCTGGTTCAGTCTCAGAAGGTTGTGCATTTCTAAGGATTCGTCCATTTCTTCCAGGTTGTCCATTTTATTGGCATAGAGTTGCTTGTAGTAATCTATCATGATCCTTTGTATTTCTGCAGTGTCAGTTGTTACTTCTCCTGTTTCATTTCTAATTCTGTTGATTTGAGACTTCTCCCTTTTTCATTTCTAATTCTGTTGATTTGAGTCTTCTCCCTTTTTTTCTTGCTGAGTCTGGCTAATGGTTTATCAATTTTGTTTATCTTCTCAAAGAACCAGCTTTTAGGGGCTTCCCTGGTGGCGCAGTGGTTGAGAGTCCACCTGCCAATGTAGGGGACATGGGTTCATGCCCTGGTCTGGGAGGATCCCACATGCCACAGAGCGGCTGGGCCCATGGGCCATGGCTGCTGGGCCTGCACGTCTGGAGCCTGTGCTCCGTGGTGGGAGAGGCCACAGCAGTGATAGGCCCGCGTATCACAAAAAAAAAAAAAAAAAAGAACCAGCTTTTAGTTTTATTGATCTTTGCTATTGTGTCCTTCATTTCTTTTTTATTTATTTCTGATCTGATCTTTATGATTTCTTTCCTTCTGCTAGCTTTGGTGTTTTTTTGTTCTTCTTTCTCTAATTGCTTTAGGTGTAAGGTTAGGTTGTGTATTTGAGATGTTTGTTGTTTCTTGAGGTAGAATTGTATTGCTATAAACTTCCCTCTTAGAACTGCTTTTGCTGCATCCCACAGGTTTTGGGTCATTGTGTTTTCATTGTCATTTGTTTCCAGGTATTTTTTGATTTCCTCTTTGATTTCTTCAGTGACTTCTTGGTTAGGTAGTATTGTATTGTTTAGCCTCCACGTGTTTGTATTTTTTACAGATTTTTTTCCTATAATTGATATCTGGTCTCATAGCATTATGGTCAGAAAAGATACTTGATACGATTTCAATTTTCTTAAATTTAACAAGGCTTGATTTGTGACCCAAGATATGATCTATCCTGGAGACTGTTCCGTGAGCACTTGAGAAGAAAGTGTATTCTGTTCTTTTTGGATGGAATAGCCTATAAATATCAATTAAGTCCATCTTGTTTAATGTATCATTTAAACCTTGTGTTTCCTTATTTATTTTCATTTTGGATGATCTGTCCATTGGTAAAAGTGGGGTGTTAAAGTCCCCTACTTTGATTGTGTTACTGTCAGTTTCCCCTTTCATGGTTGTTAGCATTTGCCTTATGTATTGAGGTGCTCCTATGCTGGATGCATAAATATTTACAATTGTTATATCTTCTTCTTGGATTGATCCCTTGATCATTATGTAGTGTCCTTCTTTGTCTCTTGTAATAGTCTTTGTTTTAAAGTCTATTTTGTCTGATATGAGAATTGCTACACCAGCTTTCTTTTGATTTCCATTTGCACGGAATATCCTTTTCCATCCTCTCACATTCATTCTGTATGTGTCCCAGGTCTGAAGTGGGTCTCTTGTAGACAGCATCTATACGGGTCTTGTTTTTGTATCCATTCAGCTAGTCTATGTCTTTTGGTTGGAGCACTGAATTCATTTACATTTAAGGTAGTTATCAATATGTATGTTCTTATTGCCATTATCTTTTTTTTTTTTTTTTTTTTTTTTTGCGGTACGCAGGCCTCTCATTGTTGTGGCCTCTCCCGTTGTAGAGTACAGGCTCTGGACACGCAGGCTCAGCGGCCATGGCTCACGGGCCCAGCTGCTCTGCGGCATGTGGGATCTTCCTGGGCCAGGGCATGAACCTGTGTCCCGTGCATCGGCAGGCAGATTCTCAACCACTGCACCACCAGGGAAGCCCCCTATTGCCATTTTCTTGTTTTGGGTTTGTCATTGTAGGTCTTTTCCTTCTCTGTGTTTCCTACCTAGAGAAGTTCCTTTAGCATTTGTTGTAAAGCTGGTTTGGTGGTGCTGAATTCTCTTAGCTTTTGCTTGTCTGTAAAGGTTTTCATTTCTCTGTCGAATCTGAATGAGATCCTTGAAAGGTAGAGTAATCTTGGTTGTAGGTTTTTCCCTTTCATCACTTTAAATATGTCCTCCACTCCCTTCTGGGTTGCAGAGTTTCTGCTGAAAGATCAGCTGTTAAGCTTATGGGGATTCCCTTGAATGTTATTTGTTGCTTTTCCCTCGCTGATTTTAATATTTTCCTTTGTGTTTAATTTTTGATAGTTTGATTAATATGTGTCTTGGTGTGTTTCTCCTTGGATTTATCCTGTATGGGACTCTCTGTGCTTCCTGGACTTGACTATTTTCTTTCCCATATGAGGGAAGTTTTCAAGTATAATCTCTTCAAATATTTTATCAGTCCCTTTTTTTTCTCTTCTTCTGGGATCTCTATAATTTGAATGTTGGTGCATTTAATGTTGTCCCAGAGGTCTCTGAGACTGTCCTCAATTCTTTTCATTCTTTTTTCTTTATTCTGCTCTGTGGTAGTTATTTCTAGTATTTTATCTTCCAGGTCCCTTATCTGTTTTTCTGCCTCAGTTATTCTGCTATTGATTCCTTCCAGAGAACTTTTAATTTCATTTATTTTGTTGTTCATCATTGTTTGTTTGCTCTTTAATTCTTCTAGGTCCTTGTTACATGTTTCTTTCATTTTCTCTGTTCTATTTCCAAGATTTTGGATCATATTTACTATCATTACCCTGAATTCTTTTTCAGGTAGGTTGCCTATTTCCTCTTCATTTGTTAGGTCTGGTGGGTTTTTACCTTGCTCCTTCATCTGCTGCGTATTTCTCTGTCTTCTCATTTTGCTGAATTTACTGTGTTTGGATTCTCCTTTTTGCAGGCTGCAGTTTCATTGTTCCCATTGTTTTTGGCGTCTGCCCCCCAGTGGCTAAGGTTGGTTCAGTGGGCTGTGTAGGCTTTCTGGTGGAGGGGACTGGTGCCTGTGTTCTGGTGGTTGAGACTGGATCTTGTCTTTCTTGTGCGCAGGACCACGTCCGGTGATGTGTTTTGGGGTGTCTGTGAACTTATTATGATTTTAGGCAGCCTCTCTGCTAATCCGTGGGGTTGTGTTCCTGTCTTGCTAGTTGTTTGGCATAGGGTGTCCAGCACTATAGCTTGCTGGTTGTTGAGTGGAGCTGGTCTTAGGTTTGAGATGGAGATCTCTGGGAGAGCTTTCGCCCTTTGATATTACGTGGGCTGGGAGGTCTCTGGTAGACCAATGTCCTGAACTCAGCTCTCCCACTTCAGAGGCACAGGCCTGAGACCCGGCCGGAGCACCAAGCCACTGTCAGCCGCTCAGCTCAGAAGAAAAGGGAGAAAAAAAAAGAAAGAAAGACAGGGAACAATAAAGTAAAATAAAATAAAGTTATTAAAAAATTATTAAAAATAAAAAAAATGTAATAAAAAAGGAAAGAAAGAACAACGAAACCAAAAAACAAATCCACCAATGATAACAAGCGCTAAAAACTGTACACACAAAAAAATGGATAGGCAAAACCCTAGGACAAATGGTAAAAGCACAGCTATACAAACAAAATGACACAAAGAAGCATACACATACACACTTACAAAAAGAGAAAAAGGAAAGCATGTATATATTAAAAAAAAAGAAGAGAGCAACCAAATCAATAAACAAATCTACCAATGATAATAAGGTCTGAATACTAAACTAAAATAAACACAAAACCAGAAACAAATTAGATGCAGAAAGCAAACCCCAAGTCTACATTTGCTCCCAAAGTCCACAGCCTCAATTTTGGGACGATTCGTTGTCTATTCAGGTATTCCACAGATGCAGGGTACATCAAGTTGATGGTGGAGATTTAATCTGCTGCTCCTGAGGCTGCTGGGAGAGATTTCCCTTTTTCTTCTTTGTTCGCACAGCTCCTGGGGTTCAGCTTTGGAGTTGGCCCTGCCTCTGCGTGTAGGTCGCCTGAGGGCATCTGTTCTTCGCTCAGACAGGATGGGGTTAAAGGAGCAGCTGATTAGGGGGCTCTGGTTCACTCAGGCCTGGGGGAGGGAGGGGTACGGATGTGGGGTGAGCCTGTGGCAGCAGAGGCTGGCGTGACGTTGAACCAGCCTGAGGTGCACCGTGTGTTCTCTCGGGGAAGTTGTCCCTGGATCATGAGACCCTGGCAGTGGCGGGCTGCACAGGCTCTTGGGAGGGGAGGTGTGGACAGTGACCTGTGCTTGCACACAGGCTTCTTGGTGGCTGCAGCAGCAGCCTTAGCGTCTCATGCCCGTCTCTGGTGTCCGTGATGATAGCCACAGTTCGTGCCCATCTCTGGGGCTTGTTTAGGTGGTGCTCTCAATCCCCTCTCCTTCACGCACCCCGAAACAATGTTCTCTTGCCTCTTAGGCAGGTCCAGACTTTTTCCCGGACTCCCTCCCGGCTAGCTGTGGCGCACTAGCCCCATTCAGGCTGTGTTCATGCAGCCAACTCCAGTCCTCTCCCTGGGATTTGACCTCCAAAGCCCAAGCCTCAGCTCCCAGCCCCCACCCGCCCTGGCGGGTGAGCAGACAAACCTTTCAGGCTGGTGAGTGCTGGAAGGCACAGATCCTCTGTGTGGGAATCTCTCTGCTTTGCCCTCTGCACCCCTGTTGCTGTGTTCTCCTCTGTGGCTCTGAAGCTTCCCCCCCCACCCCCGTCTCCACCGTGAAGGGGCTTCCTAGTGTGTGGAAACTTTTCCTCCTTCACAGCTCCCTCCCACTGGTGCAGGTGCCGTCCCTATTCTTTTGTCTCTGTTTTTTCTTTTTTCTTTTGCCCTACTGAGGTACCTGGGGGAGTTTCTTGCCTTTCGGGAAGTCTGAGGTCTTCTGCCAGCGTTCAGTAGGTGTTCTGTAGGAGTTGTTCCACATGTAGATGTATTTTTGATGTATTTGTGGGAAGGAGGGTGATCTCCATGTCTTACTCCTCTGCCATCTTGAAGGTCCCCCAATTTTGTTTTTTAAAAACAAAGTTGGGCAAGGTTATTTTCTGCAGTGATTCAGCACGTGAGCAGTGGAACTGGACACCTTTGGTTTGAGTTCCAGATTTTCCATCTATCAGTTTTGCCTTTTCAAATGGTGGGGTAAAATGGTGCCCATCTCACATTTGAGGATTCAATGGGATAACGTATATAAAGTGCCTAGCATAGAGTTTGGCACACAGCAAACACTGCTACCTGCAATACTGTGCTAAGGCCACAGCAACTTCAGATGTCTCTAGGGTGAACTATTGTTTGCGATATTTCTGCTCAAGCCAGCAGAAGTTTATTACATTTATCACAATACTGATACTAATATGGGAAGCAACACAGTACTTTGAGAGGCACAGTGGAGGATCAGAAAAAAGCATGAGCTTAGGAAGGAATCAGGCACATGGCTTTGAATACTGGCTCTTGCCACCAGCTCCCAGGGTTCAATCTTGGATAAGCTGCTTCTCTGCATGTCAAGTCACCCACGTGTGAAAAAGTAAAAGATGGCTGACTTCCTTACAGAGTCATTGTGCAGTTAGCCCACAGGGTATGTAAAATGCTCTGCCCAGTGGGAGGGCCGCTCAGTGGTATCTCCCATTATTATTAGAATGTTATATCAGGCTCTGGAGACTGACAGAGGTGGGCCTCATGAATGCTGTCACTAGATAGTGTGATCCTGGACTGGGGCGGACAGGTCAGAACTTGCCAGGGGAACTTTTGGGTGGGACTAAATACACATCCCCGGGCACATCAGGAATCTAAAGAAATTAAGTGCTACTAGAAGGTGAAGTGTGCAGAGTCTATTATCTTAAAACACAGCATCAATACAATACAGAATAGAAGATTATCTCCCTTTGTCTAGAGGGCATATATGAGGCTCTGGGGAGCCAGGTGGGCCACTATAGCTCTTGGAACTTTCCCTTTATCCTCCCTGGGTTTACTCAAGAGCTAGGTACCATTTGGCCCCAGAATGAGATAACTACTCGGAGGCATTTAGCATTGGGGACGATGTGTCTTTGCACTTTCCTAACAATAAAGGGAGAATCAAATTATGTTTGTAACTCCACTTCCACCTGTTGATGCCAACATTCGTAGAACCAGGCAATCTCTTTATCTTGTTTACACAGTACTCAGCACAGGGCCCACTCAGATGTTTACTAGGTACATTAGGGAGAAATGGATGTTCTTTTAATAAAACAGGGATATGTGGACAGAGAAATTTACAACTTTTTGGATATCTGGGTCATAAGGATCTGCATACTTGAAAGAGGCTGGAATAAACTGCGTCACGATTTTTATCAAGTTCTACTTTCAAGGTGACATAAAATATGTGTCCTGTCTGCTAGGGGAGAAAATGCAACCAAAGGTAATCCATGATGACAGTGTGTATGGATGCAAATGAGGCATGATGATTTCTCCTGCTTCATCGGTTCATAAATTGGACTCACTTCTTAGATTTACAAACGATGATCACTATGGTAAATTCAGTAAAAAAATTTTCTGCTCTAAACATAGCATTCTCCTCAGTATCTTTTTAGAGCCCTTAAGTGGTTTTGATGTACATGAAAGTAAAAGCTGGGGGAATTAAAAATTACACAAATAATGAAGATGAGTTCCTAGGTGAATTACCCATTACTGCGGAGGTTTTTGAATATTTTCATTAAAAAGAGTAAAAAGGCCATTTAAAGATACTTGTGTATCTACAAATGATTGTAAAGTCATTCTCTTTATCTCTTTCCAACTCCCATAAGCCTCTTTTATTAGTTTCAAAGAATAAAGCTCCAATCTGCTTCAGTAAGCTGCATCATTTTTTAAAGTACAAAACATACATGGTTTCTTTACATAAGCAATCTTCTTTAATGGCAATGCAGTCATTGGGAAGACTGCATTAAAAGGTATGTTTTATAGATCCTCCCTCCACCTTCTATACCTCTCTACTTTCTTTTTAAAAAGAATATTAACACAAAAATAAACTCAAAATGGATTAAAACCTAAATGTAAGGCCAGATACTATAAAACTCTTAGAGGAAAACATAGGCAGAACACTCTGTGACATACATCACAGCAAGATCCTTTTTGACCCATCTGCTAGAGAAATGGAAATAAAAACAAAAATAAACAAATGGGACCTAATGAAACTTAAAACCTTTTGCACAGCAAAGGAAACCATAAACAAGATGAAAAGACAACCCTCAGAATGGGAGAAAATATTAGCAAACGAAGCAACTGACAAAGGATTAATCTCCAAAATATACAGGCAGCTCATGCAGCTCAATATGAAAAAAACAAACAACCCAATCCAAAAATGGGCAGAAGACCTAAATACACATTTCTCCAGAGAAGATATACAGATTGCCAACAAACACATGATAGGATGCTCAGCATCACTAATCATTAGAGAAATGCAAATCAAAACTACAGTGAGGTATCACCTCACATCCGTCAGAATGGCCATCATCAAAAATTCTACAAACAATAAATGCTGGAGACAGTGTGGAGAAAAGGGAACCCTCTTGCACTGTTGGTGGGAATATAAATTGATACAGCCACTATGGAGAATAGTATGGAGGTTCCTTAAAAAACTAAAAATAGAACTACCATATGACCCAGCAATCCGACTACTGGGCATATACCCTGAGAAAACCATGATTCAAAAAGAGTCATGTACCACAGTGTTCATTGCAACACTATTTACAATAGCCAGGACATGGAAGCAACCTAACTGTACATTGACAGCTGAATGGATAAAGAAGATGTGGCAGATATATACAATGGAATATTACTCAGCCATAAAAATAAACGAAATTGAGTTATTTGTGGTGAGGTGGATGGACCTAGAGACTTTCATACAGAGTGAAGTAAGTCAGAAAGAGAAAAACAAATACCGTATGCTAACACATATATATGAAAACTAAAAAAAAAAAAAAAAGGTTCTGAAGAACCTAGGGGCAGGACAGGAATAAAGACGCAGATGTAGAAAATGGACTTGAGGACACGGGGAAGGGGGAAGAGTAAGCTGGGATGAAGTGAGAGAGTGGCATGGACATTATATACACTACCAAATGTAAAATAGATAGCTAATGGGAAGCAGTGGCACAGCACTGGGAGATCAGCTAGGTGCTTTGTGACCACCTAGAGGGGTGGGATAGGGAGGGTTGGGAGGGAGACGCAAGAGGGAGGAGATATGGGGATGTATGTTTATGTATAGCTGATTCACTTTGTTATACAGCAGAAACTAACACACCGTTGTAAAGCAATTATACTCCAATAAAGATGTTTAAAAAAAAGTATTAAGACCCACTTCTTTTTCACAAGTAGCTGGCATAATATTTGCTGACTCATTCAATGAATAAATGAATTCACTGTCTTGATATCAAATTCTGCATCCAGGTCATCAAGTCACACAATCAGGGCTGATATAGACCTCCACTTTAGAAATACAGTACACTCTATCTGGCTTAACTTCTAAGCAGTCTAGTATCCCCTCTACTATTTGATAGTTACCTATATTTTAATCTTTTTCTTGAATTTTGAATAATCCTTACGTTCATTCCCAAACTTGAAACCAGGCACTCCTATCTACAGGTCATTTAGGAATGGTAACCGGCAGACCATGAATTTGAACTCTTAACTTGGAAATGACTTGCAAGCATCTCTAAAACAAAGAATTTCTAATTCCCTTCCTCACTTGTCCCTATGCACATAGTCTTCTTAAGTTGGCATGGAGGATACTGTTGAAAAATGAAATAAAAACTGAATGCAATGAATAAATGACTGAATGAATAGACAAAGATATATAATACTTCAGAAGTAAAGCAATTCCCATTTTCCTATCAATTCAGGACACTTTGAAAGTATAGAAAAGGAGGCTCTTGGGTCAAAGATCTTATCCTGTCTGCCCAGGCCCAGGTTCCTGATTTGCTGTATGAGGCAGAAGCATGGCGCAAGCTGCATGTTTCTGGCATTCTGACTTGGGACTAAAGGGTACATTTTTCCCAGTGGGGATAAAATGGCTGGTTAGAGTTGAAATGGTACCCTTACTTCCACATTCAGAAACAGTATTATGTGACTGGGCTCTTAAGAGCTGGTGTTGGAATCTAACCATCACATCATCAGGTTTCTGTATGTCACAACATACCATGTTCGCAAGTTAAGGGAAGCCTGCCCATTCTGTTTCTGAATGATGTGAAGTAGCAAAACCACCAGAAAAAGCTCCTGTCCTAAAGAAAAAAAAAGTGTTGCCATTTCAGTCCCCTGAAGCTGTTGGTTTGGGTAGACAGGCAGGCAAAGGTGGCACAAGAGTGTAAGTGTGATGTTTAATTTTACGTGTCAACTTGACTGGGCCACAGGGTGCCCAGATATTTGGTCAAATAGTATTCTGGGTGTTTCTGTGAAGGTATTTTTGGATGAGTTTACATTTAATTTGATAGATTGAGTAAAGCAGATTGCCTTCCCTAATGTGGGTGGGCCTTGTCCAACCAGTGGAAGATCTGAATAAAACTAAATGTTGATTCTCCCCTGAACAAGAGGGAATTCCTCCTGCCTAACTGCCTTTGAGCTGGGATATTGTTTTTTTTCCTACCTTCAGCTTTGAAATAAAACACTGGCTCTACTTAGGTCTCAAACCTGCCAGCCTTTGGAAGGGAGCTTATGCCATTGACCCTTCTGGGTCTCCAGCTTGCCAACTCACCCTGCAGATCTCGGTATTTGTCAGCCTCCATAATTGCGTGAGCCTGTTCCTTATAATAAATCCCTATCTATCATCTATCAAATCTATCATCTCCCTCCTATCCTATTGGTTTTGTTTCTCTGGAGAGTACTGACTAACATAGCAGGAAGCACCAAAGAGCTGATAACCTGAAAAATATATATGTATATACATGTATATATGGCTTTAAAATCCATGAAGTAAAATCTAAGCAAATTCCCAATTACCTTCTTGTTGACGCTCAGGCTATTGTAAAAAGTAATGCACGATCCCGGATCATACACTAAGAGAGCGGATGACAGGGTTCTGCCAGGCAGACAAGTCACGGGTTCTTCTCAGCACGTGAGGAGCCCTCACACACACATCGAAAAGTAATTCGGAAGCGTGTATCAATGGCCTTAAAATGGTTGTGCCTTTCCTTTTAGGAATCTCTTTTTAAGACATAATGTTTGAACCTCTTCTTAGGGAATCTATTTTAGGGACACAATCGGAAATGCAAACAAGGACTTAGGCACAACCTGCAGTGCTCTTTTATACAGGGCAGTATTCCTTTTAGTAGCACAAGACAACTGTCCAACAGTTGGGGAAAGGTTAAATAAATGGAGTACCTCCAAAAGTGTATTGTTAGTGGGACCATCAACGTTAGTTTTATAATCAACACTTAATGGCACTGAAAATACAATACAAGGCTATGTGGGGAAAAAAAAAAGTAGACTATGCAAGTATTCATACCTATAATTTCAACTACCAAAGACAGAAAGGTGGTATATCAATGTGTGAACAGTGGTTCTCTCTGTGTAGTAAGTGATTCTTATTTTACTTTGAATGTTTATGCTTTTCGTATTTTCTAAAATAAAAAAATATATTTTTATTGTATTTAGAAAAAAAGGATGAGCAAGTCACATTTTAGAGCCCTCAAGAGGGGGAAGCATATTAAACCACCTCCTGAGAAAACAAACAATAAACACAAAGACCAAACCAGCCAAACCCAAACTCAAAAAAACCACATGCCCTCATCATGGATAATCCAAAAAGCAGCCAAAAGGATTTCCTTTATTCCATAGGTGCAGGCATGACACTACAGATCTCCAGGTAAGGAAATTCGACAACCCCCATCCACAGCAGCCTGCCCCAGGAAATGGCTAGTTTAGTGGGATGATCCCTGGGTCGGGTCCCAGAGGCCCCAGGCTCTTTGCTGCTGACTGGCTGGGGCCACCAGGGTGTTTACTCTCCCTCAGCTTCGGTTCTTTCATCAGGAGTACATGAGAACTAAATCCACCTCTATGAGCTACACTGGGGGTTGTCAGAGTACAATGAAGTGGTAAATTCACAAATACCCCCAAGTGCAAAGTACTGTAGCAGCGTGACCAACGGTCATCAAGGTCCCCACCACCAGGTTCATGAGTGAATCCTCCGGGGGCCCCTCCTACCCCCCTGGTGCCAGCCACAGATGTCAACAGTGGAGAGACGAAATGACCCAGACAGGATGCTCTCTCTCTCTTTTTCCCCCATATAAATACAATGTGCCCTAAATTAACATTTGGTTGACATTTTTCTTTTTTAACCAGAAACATGTCAATTTAGATTAAAACCCCATACTTAATGTGAGCCATATCCTTGCTAAAGAAGACAAACGTATAAACAGAAGCTGTTATAACCAGCCAAGGTTTTCTAAAGCATCATTTACTATTCCTGTTTGGAATTGTTATAATTGCCTGGCCATCAATTGTATATTTAAACCACGTGGCCTTATGAGAATTGATGAGCATTTTCACCTCTGTTTCATAAATGAGGAAACAAAAGCAAAGGAATTTTATGATTTTCTCCACACCCTAGCGGAAGAATCTGATAACTCCATCTCTGACTCCAATTTCTGTGCCTTGTTACCACTATTATTATTTAATACGGATCAAATGCATATATGATGCAAGGTACCCTTAGTCATTCTGGCTGGGGGGAGAGGGGGAGAGGAGGAGGAGGAGGGAAAGGGAAATTAAAAAAGTGAAAACCCTTTTCCCCAAAGTTAAGGTTAACACAGTAGGTGATTTCTCCAGTTATGACAAATCTTTGATAGTCCACAAAAGAATTCCTGAGTGTCCTAATAACACTGCGTAGGATTGAATGCTTAAAGGGAAAGTACGTGTTCTTTTGATTAGACCAAAATTTGGAAACAGGAAGAATTCTTGGTATTTAATGGTTGGGCAAGACAGTGTATAATAGTTGCAAGATTTCATGATTGAATCTTACAATATGCACTTGTAGTGGCTATCACACTGATGTGTACCTCAGATTTTTTTCAGTATACGTTTTACTTAGAGGTGAGTAGAACATTATTCTCACTTGACCATAATTCTCATAATTGTCTGTTGATCTGATTCTATACAACTTTATTTTTAACAAGTAGGGCACAAAAGTAGAAAATAATTTTCAAAACCTTGAAGCCGAATCACCTTCCTTAGTATTCCCAAAGGCTCACACTGTGGATGAAACTTATCTGTGAATCATCACACGTTTTTACAAGCAACACAATTCATCCACTTCCCATCTTGTGCAATGATTTAATTTTCTCCACAGCACTTGAGAACTGTGGGCTAGAAAGTTCTGTGAGCTGTCCTACTGAATTACAGAAAATTAGAATCTGGTTTGAGGGAAATAACGTCACATGTGCATTACAATGAAGAAAATGTAACATTTCCTCGGTTTCACAGAAGCAAAAATAAGTAATTTTTCTTATTTCTTACAGACAACAAGAAAAACCCACCTTGATCTCCTTTGCTATTAAAATCAGGTATTTTGGGAGTGGGGTTGGAAATCAAAGATTGCTCTCCCATTGAATGAAAGTGAATTCTGTGGATACAGCAGTCACTGAAGTTACAAATGGCTTTTTTTCTTAGAAAAACCTTATAAAGATTGCCAGAGGTTTCCCCCTTTTTGGATATTGTGTAATAACAGCTCATGTACAAATTCCTGTTAACATCCACCTACAAACATAACCTTATGCTACGGTTGATTTTAACAGGTGACCCCCAACTTAAATACCATTAGTATTATTTATTCATTGACAACTCCATCCTCTTGGCTATACTTTCCCTATATGAAAAGGCTGGATCAACATCTCATCCACATAACCCCACCCTTCATGCCCTTTCCTGAAAGGAAGCCTTCCCTAGTGGTATAAACTTTTTGGCCAGGGTGAGCAAAAGGTCTCAGAAGTGGTTGGGATGGAAGAACACTTACTAATACTTCCCTGGCTGCCACCCATTTCTTCATTCCCTTCTTATCTCCGACCCCTTCCTATATCATCTGTGCTGGGTGTTCAGCCTTCAGTATGGTTCCTTTTTGAACATGGTACAGTATTAATAAAATAGAGAATTGTAATTCTCTTGGAAGGACTGGAAGAAATTCCTGTTAGCACTTTGAGAATAATTGTTATAATTATAAAACACAGTTGTAATTTTAACAGCCAAAGACTCTTCTGGACTAACAGTACATAAGCCCCAAATCTAAGACTTGAATAGAAAGGAAATCCAAATGCAGCTGATTCTTTTTATTTGAGGTAGTTATGCTTTATAAATTGTCGAGAACACTGAATTAGGGAATATTGGACCTTTGTTCCTAGGGGAAATACAGGGTCAGGTTCCTGTGAGCCTCTGGTCACATTTTCATCAACTGATCAATACGTAGCCTTGCTTCATGTGTGTTTCTGTTTAAAGATATCTTATTTAATATATACTGTTGATTCATTAACATTGACCTCAGGGCTAACAATACTATAACTCATGGCTGAATGAGATTTATCTAACTTACATTTTCTGCATAAGGCACATCACAGCCTTCTTGTGCATAGGAACAGGTAGACAGCACTTCAGCACTATGCTTGGGCCATTTTAAAGAGCAAAATTAGCAACAAAAAACACAGAAGGAGAATGTGAAGAAGACACTTGTTCATAGTATGAGAGTTGAAACAAGAAAGCAGAGCAGAGCGCTGCCTTGTTTAACCTCGGCTGGGAATGTGTGCACAGGGTGACTCAAAATTTTCACCGCCCTGTGCATGTCTGTATATTGCAGTGAAAACACTACAATTATTGATTTTGGGTTACCAATAAATTTCAGCAAGTAGGCGTAAATTGTCAAATATGGAATCCACGAATAATAAGGTTCAAATGTAGAAATTCTGCCTTTTATCCAATAGCAGATCATGCTTTGTTTATCTCCTTTTCTCCTAAGCACTGATAGTCTCAATTAAAGTGATCTCTCATGCTGAACGCTGAGAATTATCTTTATGCTAGATGGCCGTTACAATTTTAGTGCAACTGTATATTATTCATTTGCTTGCTTGTTTTTGTTTTATTTTTTCAAGTAGATGAGTGTTAGAAGCTTTGATTTTCAGAAACTAATGAACGTTACTGTGAGTGGTAGAAAATATAAAACTACAAGTTCACAAAATTTCCTCCAGTTCCCTGTTATAGAAAAAGATAAAGTGTTGAGTCTGAGTTCTGATTTGAAAAGATACAGAAGTTAATTTTTATAATTCAGGTAAAACTACCAGTACTGCATTATAACTTATTCTGGTTTGGAAATGGTATGCTCAGAATTTGGTAGAAGAATGATGACCAATTCCTAAATGCTCTAGAAAGGGAGAACTGAACGTGTGGAAATGAGGCTTCTGTCTTCTCAAGCCCTTTTATCCTGAGCTGCATTTCAGCAACTAACACTCCAGATAAGATTAGAAGTTCAAACCTATTTTTAAAAAGTTGTCATCTTCTCTAAACTGTGGAGAAAATTTTTGACACCATCCACCCAATAAGCAGGTGTAATAAATAGAGAAAAAAAAACAAACAACAGGTGGGAAAATTCACACTTGTTAGAAACAGTTCCAGACTTGTGCTTGGGTTTTCAAAACTTAAGCCAAAGCATGTGTGGTATGTGATAATAGTGTCCCATGGAGTAGAATCTGAATAAGGCAAGACTGACTTGCATCTAGGTCTAGGGCAGCATTAAAGTAAGATTCTGGCAGACTCACTGTTTGCATTTGGGTCAGGACCCCAGGAAAGCACATTCATTCATTCATTTGTTGGTTCATTGGAGGAAGTGCCATGGAAGTGTCTGGGGGCCCTTCTGTTGGTGGAGCTGCCGACAGTCACCCTGACCACACCACCACTATTGTTTCATCCCAGACAGGTTCCCAGGCACTCCACCTGTGGAAGACGTCCAAGAAGGAAATGAAAGTTAAGTGCTCTAAGGTATAAGCACACAATGAGGGTATCTTATAATAACAACAAACAGATCATCCCAGTTAATCTTCTAAACAGCCCTGTGCAATATCAGTTATTATTGCTGGGTTATAGAATACTGGTGTTGTTTGAGACTCAAGGTTGCAGTCTTCCTCTCTTGTGCCTCTTACCTAAAATGAACTTCATAGCTATCTTAGAGTCCGAAAGTAAGCCTTCTTGAGCATCTTGAGCTATTTAATCGCACTGTAGCTTTAAAAAAAACGGCATCGCATCACAGTTTCTACCATTCTCCATGTTGTTTAAGAAGCAATGAAAATCTTGAAAGCCATTTTAAGACATTGAAAATACAATGACAATATGGCCATTGTCGTATTTACTGATGAAACCTCAACTTTTAAGGGGATCTACTAGTTATCCTAGGCCAGGAGTCAGCAAATCTTTTCTTTACAGGGCCAAAGTGTAAATATCTTAGGCTTTGCAGACCATTTGATCTCTGTCACAACTCTTCAACTCTGCCATTGTAACATCAAAACAGCCATAGACAATATTAAACGAATAAGCATGGCTATAAAAAACTTTAAATAAAATGTTATTTATGGACACTGGGTTTTGAAATTCATATAATTTTCCCAAGTCATTCATAAAGCATTAGTCTTTGTTTTTGTTTTGTTAAAAACCACTTAAGAATGTAAAGACCATTCTCTTGGTTCAAAAAAGCAAACATAGTCCCTGCCTGAATGGAGTTTACCATCTAAAGTGATGACTGTGGACACAGAAATAAAAACAAAACACAGAAAAATAAGTATAACCAGACATGGAAAGAAAACAGGAGAGGATAAGTCATTTACATTAGATGGAGTTTAATGTCTCTGTACGTTTTACTCAAGATGGTACTTTGCAAAGTATATCTTACGCTTTGTAAAGCCACCGGTAAATTTACATGGAGAAGGAAAATCATCAGAGCTCTCTACGAGACAAGTCCAAGTGGTCACTGGCTTCCACTTTAACTCTGTGACTGTCTCAGGACAGTTTTTTGACATGTTTTAGAACTTCCTCAGAAACAGTAAAATATTCCTGAGCTCAAAGGCTGGATGGCATTGTAGCCCTACTAATGGCACTTGCACTATTGGCAAGGCTTTCTTTTCCTATGATTTACATCAATAAAAGATGCTTAATCACCTCAGTGTCATAAAAAAAGCACTGATAAAAAGAGAGAAGGTAATAAAAGTTACAAAAACAATACTGAGTGTTCACTCCATGACAAGCACTGCTCTAAGCATTTAACATGAATTATCTTATTTAATTCTCAATTATCTGAGGGACTATGCAAAAAAAATTGTTAGTAGTAGGAAATGATGGCATTAAAAATATTACAGGCTCAAGGTCACACAGTGAAGAGGTGGAATAGGATTTGAATCCAGGTATCAAATTCCTGAACCTCCGCTCTTAACCACTCACAATCCCACCTCCCAATACCAGGAGATCTTGCATTAACAGCTGTCACTCTCTTGGTATTCCTTTCCCAAGATACGGTGTCAAGTGTGCTGGCCCCTGGTGTCATGTGTGTTGGCCCCCGTGCGTGCACACACAAACACACAAACATTCATCATACCCAGACAGTCTTCCCTGCACCATTACCCTCCCCAGTTCTACCTGTGCATGTGTCCAAATATCTGCTTTCACAGTGTGAGCAGGTATGTTGATATGGGAAGTCACCCTGAATAATAAAGGAATGTGGGGCTAGAACTCAGGGGACCTTGGTTCTAGCTCAGGTATGAACTGTGTGACCCCCTATGTAGATCACTTCACCTCTGGGAGACAGTTTCTTCATCTACTGAATAACACCTGTCCTTTTAACATTTCTGTGAAAATGATCAAATGACCCAAAGCATGTGGAAGCATTTTACAATCTACAAGGAAGGGGTGGGTGATTGTTGGTTGTTATTTTTATCACACACAGCCTTTATGCTTTCCTCTCCCATTCCTTCTTTACTCGTTGTGACTATCTTAGTATTTCTCAGAACACCAGTCCCTTTTCCTGCCTGCCCCTTCCTCTCCTCCTTTTTATCCATTGAGGAGTTATACAATGGTCAGCAAAGCAAAGATGATCTCTCCCCTCTCCCAGGTCAGAGAAGACAAGACAGACGTTCAGTGGTGTACTGGAGCCAGTTTCCTTCCAACCAGTTCTCACCAGTTTCTTTCCAACTCCATGTTCAGTGAAGCCATGCTGATGGCTTGAAATGGGCAACAGTGGAAGTATTTACACTATGGAAACTAGCAAATGCTAGAAATCCCTCCTTCCTCCCCCTTCTCCCAGAGAGCTGGATGTTGAACTTTTACCAGCACACCACAGGACAGAGAAGCAAAATAATAAAATGGCACAGGTACTAGGAAGGAGAAAGCACAAGAGTGGTCTGGGAGCATACAAGGAGGCACTTATCATTGCTGCTGGGGTGGGCAGAGGCACTCAGAGAAGGTGTCCTGGAGGAAATGAGGTCTAAGCTGAGGCCTAGATAATGAGAGGAGCCAGGCAGGCGAAGGGGAGGGAGAAGTAACAACTTGTGCAAAGACCCAGCACGTTAGAGCAGCTGACGGAAGTTCCTTAAGGCTACAGTGCAACGCGGGAGGGAGGCCAGAAGAACGAGGCTTCAACTTGACCCCGAGGGCAATGGGCGGCTACCAGTGGGCTTTGGGCAGGCAGGGTCAAGGTTAGGAGTGTGGGGTTCAATCAGAGCCATGGCATTTGAATTCTGGCTCCACCAGTGGGCGGACCTTAGGCAAGCTTCTAACCCCACCTGAGCCTCATCTGGGAGTGAGAGTAATTATAGTGCTCAGACCTCCTGGCGTTGCTTGCGAAGCTGCAGGCCACATGCTCAGCACAAGGCCTGGCCCCTCAGAGCCGCTTGGTAGGCGTCCCAGCACAGAGCAGCTAACTGAGGAGGAGATGCACACGTTCTCTGGGAGAAGAGCTGTCTCCACAGCCTTTTTCCACCTTAAAATACTGCTCTTCTGCTAGTCTAGGACAGTGTTTTTCATACTGTGGATGGTGACCCACTAGTGGGTTGTGAACTCATTTTAGTGAGCCTTGAGCAGCACAAAAAGAAAAAAAAAGGAAAAAGAAATAGAATTCAGTGGAATTAGAAAGGAAAAAAAGCAAGCACCAGAGCCCATTGTACGTTGCAAGGTAAGTTTTGTGTTTGTGTGTACTGGGTTGCTGTGTAGAATTTATTTCTGAGGGCTACAGTTAAAAGGTGAGAAAGCCCTGGCTTCCACAGGAAACTTCCTGTGAGCTTTGGGGGTTGGGAGGCAGGATGAGAAAAGCAGGGCCACCCTGGTTTTCTCCTGCTTCCCGAGCTGGAAATGTCTCAGGAATTTACTCCCCTGAGTTTCCAAGGCTTTTTAGCTTCCAATAAGAACTGATGCTTCTTGGGCCACGTAGGACGCTAGCTCTAGTCTCTCTGCTGTCTAGTGGCCCATGAAAGTGACCAAAAGCCAAAGGCCGAGTAGGGAAAGTGTTTCTTCTAAGGGGTGGGTGTGTGAATGGGGGGGGAAGGGGTACTAAGGACCTCCAACTGCCCTGTGGTCACTAAGTCCAGCCCTGACTAAGTCAAACTCACTAAAACCATCCAAGGCAGATTGCTGCCCAAAGGCTTGGTGCAGAAGGAACTGAGAGGTGAAACACATTTAGTTTGGAAAGATAATTCTGTATGTGAATAGGTTTTAGGATAATTTATTTTCACGATATGTCAAAACATATCCAATTTGCCCTTTGGAGCTGCAAGAACCACTTGGCATTTCTTTTTCCTTTGCAATTTAAAAAATGGAAAGTAATGGCAGATGCCTGGTAAGCATTTGGGAGGAAAAACAAGCGCCACTTGTTTTAAACCACACGATGATTTAGTTTGCTTGAGTTTCCACAGGGCTCATTCCCCAGGCATATGCAATTGGCACTAGATTAGCTGCCGGCCTTTATTGACAAAGGAATTAATCTTCACCAATGATGTTTTTTAAAGCCCATTCTTTACAGTAAGTTGCCACAGATCATCAGGGCTTCTTCACTTTCCCTTTTCCTCCTTTCCCTTCTGACAAGAGTGGCTAAAAATAACTTCTTAAACCCTTGATTCCATTGAGGAAGGTGAGGGAGCAAAAGTACAGAAGAACGTCTTTGCCTTCGTGCAGGCAATCGCACGTCCAGTTCAGGCAGTCACTGAAATCACAGCCATCAGGAGACCACCTCTCACCCGGGATTAGGAGGCTGTATGCGCGTATGTGGGTGTGGGGTGCAGGCAATGTGATAACAGATACCCTAAACATGACAACTGAGTATTTGGTCAGAGAAGAAATTTCCATCAGTGATCTGCAGGTACCCACTTCTTGGCTTAACTGCATTTTCCTACTTGCTTTTCACTCACCAAGATCATCTTCTGGTGCAGGGAGAAAGCAATATATAGTTCCTACAACAATAAAACAATGCCAGGCCAGGAACTGCCCACTTGAGTTCCCCAAACACCACTGAGAGCCCCTCCCACCCCAACCCTGGGCGGCCATTGCAAGGCTTTGTGGGCTGTCTTCAATGGGGCTGCCCAGTTACTCACCTGTCTGTTAATAATTGAGCATCCACTGTGTGCAGCAGGCCTGAGCTTGTGCAGAAACACACAAAGGCATAGAGAAAACGTTGTCCCTGATAATCTCCATGCTCCTTGGCGAAACAATGCATTGACTGAAACAACGTGTGAGACTTGAAAGTAGTCTAAAATTGTGGAACTGGAGTTTCTCTGTTATGTGGCATTCTGTATAATGACCTTTGGGCCAGGTTCAACAGGGGTTATTTCTTAAGTGCTCATGGATTTCATCATGTCTATGTTATCTGCGACACAGGCCAGCAGCCTGGAACTTGGTGACACTTATGGATGAAAAGACTCTAGTGTGTAGAGGGGACACTGAGATGACAGAGAACTAATAAAGGTGGATGGACCCTCCCTAAGTCGGTCCCGACGTGGTCTTAAATATCTGTGTGTGCCTGGTGGGGCAGGCTGAGGAAGTTGTCATGGTGAGGGCAGACTTCTTGGTTTGAAAGCATCTGTTGTACGTGTTCTGTGGGGGTGTGTCTTTGCTGGTGTGCAGCTGTGGAGGTAGGCAGCCACACCTGGCCATGTGGGCGTGTAGAGGGCAGAGAGGAGTTTTCCCACCATGAAGGGAAATCTTCCTTGGCAATCAACAAGTCTTATAATACCAGCATAAAGGAATTCTTTCTTTTGAAGTGAACTTTAGCTTTATTAAAGGAAATCCCAGTGGAGGAAATACCGTAAAAGACAAGGCTTAAGAGGCAAACACAGGTTTAAATACATGCAAATCTAAATTCCAACTCTTTCCTCTACATATGTTAAAACAAGGCACTAGCCAGCTAGTAAATGACACAGAATTTCAAATTCATCCTCCCTAAAGAATTATTTAATTTTCCTGTTAAACTGATTTCCCGTTAAAGATCATAACACACAGGCCATTTAAACCAAGAAAAATATGGTGACACCACAATGATTGGAGTATCTCCCAATAATATAGTGGTTCCGATGGAACAGGAAATAGAGAATATCTTCTAGGGCAGAGTGACAGATCACACTCCACTCAGCGAGAGACCTAGAAAGGTGGAGCTATACCCTGCAAAACTTAAACTCCCTTTTCTTTGCAGTTCTGGACCAGGGAGTTAGAATTTCAGCTGTAAAAGGGAAACACTCCACCTGTGTCCATTCTAATGCTTCATCCAAGACTCAGTTCCTGGCAAGGTGGGTTGCCCCCGAGGAGACCCTGGAGGGACAGGCATACGGCAAGTGGACTGGTTTCCCCTTGCTTTCCTTCTGGTTCTCAAAGGAATCACAGAATTCCCAGCATAATTCAAGGACAGATGTTAGAGAGAGTTGACATCACAGAGGCAAAGGTGCTTAAATAGAATAGTTAGACTGGGGTTAAGTGATCTGAGAACGATGGGAATGAACATGGCAGAAATTCCTGGGCTCTCGGAGAAACAGCAATGACCAAGAAATAAGAGGTGGTGGAAGTAAAGAAGACAGCTTTCATGATCCTATAGACTTACCTAAGAAAAGTGTCCTAACTGGCTAAACAAGCTCTGTACACACATATAATGGAACACTGTGCCATGTGAATACTCTCCGACCACCACCCTTACCTTTCCAGCTCCCTACTTCCAGTATCCCAACGCCAACAATCTTTTGACTCCCCCAGGACCTCCAATCCATTGAGTCTACCATCTTTTCACCCTCCCTCTCCCCTTGGATGTCCTTTCTTCCCTCCTGATCCAGTTTAAACAAATGATCCATCATTATAACTAATCTCTTACACACACTCACAAGTCTTTGGCCTCTCTTGCTTGTCTATTCTCTTGGCAAAACCATGATCCAATTCTTTGCCAACTCTATGCCTGCATCCTTGCTGTTGAACACGGCAGGAGGAAAATGTACAATTGCATTGAATGGAAATTCATGGCCACAAGACTCATCAAGCCCTAAATGCTGCCCAGCAATCATTCCTCGCTCCATTCCTTTATACCTTGTCAATTCCCTTGCCAATGATTTTACTATGACCTTTCTCTCCTCAAACCTCCAATGCCTTCTTCCCTATCCTCTCATTCTCAGTTCATGACCTTGCTTCCCACTTCATGGAGAAAAGTGAAGTGATCCAAAGAGAATTTCCACAGACACTCACCACCCCATCTCCTCCCCTACTGATACCTGTACACGTAGACTTGGCTTCTCTGTCACCATAAGTGAGCCACCTGTGTTCCTCTTTCTTCATTTGTGCACTAGATCCCATCCCCCTGCAGGCCTATCTACTCTACAGGATTCACTCTCCCAACCCTCCCCTCTTTAACAGCATCAGTTCCTCTCTTACTGAACCATTCCCAACAGCATACACATATGTGGTTATTTCCCTCACATCAAAAAATTCCTTTTACCCCACTTCTTCTGTAGCTGTCACCTTACTTCTCTGATCCCCTTGCAGCTAATCTCCTCAAAAGACATTTATTCATTTCTTTCCTCCCACTGTCTCTCTTTTTCAGCTTTATTAAGGTATAACTGAAGTACCCTAAAGTGCAAAAATTTAAAGTGTACAGTTTAATCAATGTATGTACTGTGAGACCATTACCAGAATCAAGATAATGAACCTATGCATCATCCTCAAGAGTTTCCTTTCCTACCTTTCCTTCTCTCTTACACCCACTCCAATCAGGCCTTGGCCACCACCACTCAAAGAAACTGCTCATCATGTTACCTCCTTATTGCTAAATCCAATAGTCAATCTTCAGTCCTTATCTTATTTGACTTCTCTGTAGCATGTGACCTAATTGTTTTCTCCTTCCATCTTGATACATTCTCTTCACTTGGCTTCCAGGGCATCGAACTTGATTGGTTTTCTTCTTACCTCATCGACACTCTTTATTAGTTCCTCTCCTCCTCACTAGCATCCTATGCTAGTGAGCACCAGGGTTCAGTCCATGGTTCTCTTTTCCTCTCTATCTACACTCAATCCCTTCATAAGTCTCAACCAGTAACACAGTTAACCCCAAATTTATATTTCCAGCCCAGACTGCTCTCCTCTACTCTATTCTTATATATCCAGCTGCCTATTTGACATCTCCATGTGGCTGAGTAGCGACTTCTCAAATTTAACATGCCAAAGCTAAACTCCTTAATCCTCTACCACCAACAAAAACCATTCTATGTGTAGTCATCTCCATCTCAGTCAATGGCATCTCCATCCTCCCAGACGCTCAGGCTGCCAAAAGACTTGTAGTTATTCTTTTCTTTTTTCTTTTTTTTTTTTTTACTATAGCCACCAAATCCATCAGAAAATCTAGTTGGCTCTACTTTCAAAACATATCCAGAATTTAACCACTTTCATTGCCTCCACTGCCTAAATCCTGGTCTGAGACACTGTCATTTCTTGCTTGGATCATGACAATGGCCTCTTAATCTTCTCTCCCCTATAGTTTATTCTCTGCATGGCAGCCATATTAATTCTTGTAAAAATGATGCCAGGTCACATCATCCCTCTGCTCAAAGCCCTCCAATTCTCTCAGAATAAAAGCCAAAGTCCTTACAATGGCCTAAAGGGTCCTGTATGTTCTAGTCCTCCCCCCATTATCTCTCTGACCCCATCTTTGGCTCACTCACTCCACTCCAGCCACAGTGGCCTCCCTCCTGTGCTACAGACATGCTTTTGCATTGGCTGTTCCTTCTGCTTTAAACACTTTCTCGCTGGCCCAGCCACTCTGTAAAATAGTCTGGCAGTTACCATGTGATCCAGCAATTCCACCCCTAGGTGTATATCCAGCAGAACTGAAAATACATGTTCCCACCAAAACTTGTACATGAATATTCAATGTAGCATTGTTCATCATAGCCAAAAAGTGGAAATAATCCAAATGTCCATCAAGTGATGAATGGGTAAATAAAATGTGGTATATCCACACAATCAAATATTATTCAGCCATAAAAAAAAATTCATCCATGCTATGACCTGGATGAACTTTGGAGACATTTGCTCAGTGAAAGAAGCCAGACGCAAAAAGTCACATATTGTATGATTCCATTTACGTGAAATGTCCAGAATAGGCAAAGCCACAGAGATAGAAAGTTGTTTAGTGGATGCCAGGGACTGTGGGGAGGGGGCAATGGTGAGTGACTGCTAATGGGTACAGGGTTTTTTGGGGGGTGATTATAATGTTACAGAATTGGATGATGGTTACACGACTTTGTGAATATACTAAAAGCCATTGAACTATATATTTTAAGAGATTGAATTTTATCATACGTGAGGTATATCTCAATTTTATAAGCGCTTTCTCCCCAGATATCTGCCTGGATTACTCCTCTACCTCCATCAAGCCTTTGCTCAAGTGTCATTTTCTCAGTGAAAACTTCAATCACCTTACCACCCTCCTAGCTCTCCTGATCCCTCTTACCTTTTATATCTTTTAATCTATGTTGTATGTTTCAGCTTCCAACATAATATACATGTCACTTACTCTGTTACTGTCATTTCCCCACACTTAAATGTAAACTCTATAAATTCATAATTCAGGGATTTTTGTGTGCTTGTTGACTTGTGTACAAGTGTCTAGAATAGTGCCTCGCTCATCAATAAATATTGATCGAGTGAATGAATAAATACCAAGCAGACTTTAAAATTGATATTGCAGAGGACTATGGAATCATATCCAATTATTCTTAAATGAAAAAAGTTGATTATCAAGCAATATATTGTGTGTGTATATATATATACATATACACATGTACACTCTATATAGTATAGATAGAGATTCATGATCCCCAGGTTGGTAAGAAATAGAAAATGTGTCACATGTGGAAACTATGTTGGGAGGATGAGACACATTTAAAGTACATAAAAATCACAGGGTGTTGAGATTACAGTATTAATTTATTTCTTAAAAAATATATTCATATCTTCTTAACTCAGAGCTTTTGGAATCGGGCAGATTTGGGACCTATGCACCATTTCTTACTGGCTATGTAATTCTGAGCATCTGAGCAAGTTATTCAACCCTCAGTGACTCAGTTTCCTCATCTATAATTGGGGACAGTAACAGTACTAACCTCATTGGAACCTCTTGAAGATTAAATGAAATAATACACATAAAGCACTCAGCACAGTGCTTGGCATATAATAGGCATTTGGTAAAATGTTAGCTATTATTATTTATTATTATTATCTTTAATGGAGTTCAAAATGTACCACTTGCAGAATTTTTTTTGTGGTATATTTTGAGTTATACTTTGACTTTCTTTGAGCGAACAATGAATTTGGGTCTAGAGTCTCACCTTTGTTGTTATATGTCTGTATATTCCCTCGAATCATTTTGAGCCCATCCGTTTGTTTGCTGACTGGGTTCATGAGATGCATCGTTTTCCTGCTAATTTTGGGTAATGTTTGATTCATCTGGATAAGAGTAGCAGATTAGATGTACACTGACACCATTGTCTGTAAGGCACCGACCTTAAATATTTCCATTTGGTTTCTTTGGACATTTTTGTCAGTTGTTCAGTGTTTGCTCTATAGGTTTTTGAGTTTTGGCCAAACTGTAATCTAGGCTCTTTACTCTCTAAGAAGACTACAGAAATTACAACACAAAGAACTTTGACAGAAAGCTCTCGCCCTTTTCTCTGGCTCAACTCTTTTTACAGAGTGGTGTTGGAGGAATTAGCAAGGCAGAGGGAAGCTTACGATTTTTTATCTCCTTTTTAAAATTTATTATAGAAGTAATGAATTCTCACGGTAATACAAATTCACTCACTAAAGTAGGATATAAATGGAGGCATAACACCTCCAGATCATATACTACCCCTAGTCCCAGTAACCACTTGCTAGAATTCCTGGTTTTAGTTCTTCTTGCAGTACTTATGCCTCCTCTCTTGATTTATCAAATTTTAGCAGCATCAATTAACTTTCAGTTCTAAAAAAATTAGAAATTTAGCTCACTACCTTTTCTTCCCTCCCTCCTCCTTTCCCCAAATTTTGCTATATTTTTTACTTCTAAGTTCTTTGTTAGCTTTAGAACTTTAGATAACATGCCTAAACATTTATTTCTTAATCCATCAATTTAAACTGTATCTCTTAATTGTGTAAGGTGAGGAAACTGGCACCATTTAATCTCCCTCCATTGCTCCTCTCTTCCATCACCTAAATTCTCTCAGCCATAGCATATATTTTGAATTTTAGGGTTTATAATTTAAATTGTCTGTAATCTCAATTGCCTTCCACAAAGTCTCTAGAAATAACCTGCAAAAAATGAAAACCAAGAAAGAGCATTTCAATATTATTCTATAGATATCACTCACTTCAGACCCTGACAGAAAGAGATACTGGGTTGCTTAACTCAGGTTGCTTGAAAGAGAATCCTCCAAGCCTCAAGGTCAAAACTTTTAAAAATTTTATTATATTCCACCAGTTGCTGAAAATCAAAACACATTTTCATTGTTTCATAGTTAGACAATTAATGTATTTCTTGTGAAGCTTTTTGTTTTTCCTGACAGTTTCAATTGCCTTTGTTATTGTTTTGTTTCTATCTTGTTGACAGTAGCAGCTTATTTTTTGGCTTAATACTAATCTCATACAGCTGGTTAATTAAATCAATACAGAACATCCACATTCTTCTTGAATATTTCCTGTTGCTTTCTTCATGCTGTAATTCAGACATACTGTTGTCTAAATATATGTCTAAACATATGTTTCTGGAGCTCTTATTAATCAGATGTTTGACTTCTAGGATTGAGTGTCCATGCCCATTAAATTTTCTCTTGAATATTCTATCTTTTTGGTCTAAGGTCTAGGAGATTTACTTGACTTTATTTTAAATCCAGTAAATGAATTAATTTCATCCACTATATTTTGAATATCCACTGTTTTTTATTCCTTACTCCCATTTATATAGTTACCTTTTCTTATTTTATGAATAAAAAGTATTCTTTTTATTTAAAAAGTTTTTTTGGGGGGCGCATTGGGTCTTTGTTGCTGTGTGCGGGCTTTCTCTAGTTGCAGAGATCAGGGGTTACTCTTCGCTGCGGTGCGTGGGCTTCTCATTGCAGTGGCTTCTCTTGTTGCGGAGCATGGGCTCTAGAGTGCAGGCTCAGTAGTTGTGGCTCACAGGCCTAGTTGCTCCGCGGCATGTGGGATCTTCCTGGACCAGGGCTCGAACCTGTGTCCCCTGCATTGGCAGGCAGATTCTTAACCACTGTGCCACCAGGGAAGTCCCTAAAAAGTTTTATAAACAGAGAAAATAAACATGTTTTTACAAGTCAGATGTTTTTAGAAAGCTTACACTTTGTCATTTGTGCTTCAGATGAGTTTTTCTTATTAGAAGAAATAAGACCATAGAGGTAAACTGAAGTCTCCTTTTGTTTCCCAACTCCTACTCTCATTTTCCTTCTTCTCCCTTTCTCTTTCCTACCATCCTTCCCTTCTCTCCCAGAGGCAACTACCATTAAAATTTTGTGTGTTTTTTTCTAGACTATGTTTTAATATTTTTACTACATATACAAGTGTCTATGAACAATATGTAGTATTGTTTCCTGTGCATTAAATTTGTTCCATAGTGTACAAATTCCAAAATCATTTTGTTCACCCAACGCCTTCTGAAATCAACTGATGTTGATACATATGGATCTAGCTGATTCATTTTTAATGATGTAAGTTGTCCTCCATATTCATTCATTCATTCAACAAATATTTATGCGCACCAACAGTGTTCCTGGTACTGTTCTGGTGGCTAGGGACACAGCAACCAAGGAAACAAAATATGAACATAGCATAATTTATTTTATCTTTGCTCCATTAACAGATATTAGGTTTTGCCATGACAAAGAATGCTTTGGTGAATGTCCTTGTACAGGGCTTCTGTTGCAAGTGCCTCTCTAGGGAATATTTCTAGGGGTAAAACTGCTGCTTAATAGACCACATTTTCAACTCTAGCAGGTATTGCCAGCTTGCTTTCCAAAAAGTTATATCAGACTGCATACCTAGCAAGCTGGGAAAATGCTCTGTTCCATTCATCCTGCCCAACATTTGAACAGTCATACTTTATCTTTTGTCATTCTGATGGATGAGGAATGGTACCTCTTTGTTTTAGTGAGCACTTCTCCTAATTGTTAGTAAGGCTCAGCATCTCTTATATTTATTTGTCCTCTAACTCTCCTCCTTTGTGTACTGCCTGATGGTATCCTTTGCTACTCATTTTTGTAGTCAGTTGTTTGTCTTTTTAATGCTGTTTTGTAACGATTCTCCAACTATATAGTCTGGAAGCCAACATATTTTCTGTTTTATGTGTTGAAATTATATTTTTCCACTCCAGAGTTTGTGTCTTAAGTTTATTTATAGTGGCTCTTGCATAAAAGAGTTTTACTCCTTAATGTAATGTTTCCTTTATGAACTGTCCTTTCTGTGTACTGACTGAGAAATAATATCTCCCCAACAGTCATAAAGATATTCTTTTGTATTTCCTTCTAAAACATTTAAAGGCTTATTTTGCACAGGCCCCTAATCCATCTAAAATTATACATCTGTCTGAGGAGGCATCTACCTTTCTTTTTTCATAATGAGAGCTAAATAATTTATCAAATAATCCTTCCTTTTCCCACTTATTTTTAATGCTTTAATTTACCCTCTGCCAAATTCCCACACAGATTTGGGGGATTGTTTCTGGGGTTTCTATGCTATTACAATGAATAGATCTGAGATTTTAGTCAGATTCTCTCTCAAAACAGTTCTCTTCTGGTCCCTAAATTTCCCATCTTTCTCCCAGTCTCAGGGCTTCTCTTGTCTTCACTTAAACTGACCATATTTTTAAACCCACCTCTTTGTTCACTGATGAAAAAACAAAGATGCAGGGTTCTTACACCTCCTGTTCAGGTTCACACTGCAAGACAGAAAGCTTGGAGTAGCTCTTAGCCTGAATTCCACGCCTCTTTCCACTTATGCTCCCTCCCTTACAAGTTTCCATTTTCTGTCAAAGTTTTACTTCCACTGCTAGTGAATGAAACTACTCATCTCACTGAATCTTTCTCAAGACTGGGTTTTCATTGTTTTAAAACATCTCTTCAAATTGGCAGATTAAGGATTGTATTTCGTTATTAGTTTCTTGATATAAATAAATACACAAATATCAAGTAAATAAATACTCCATAAAAACCGTATTATGGAGACTTCCCTGGTGGTCCAGCAGTTAAGACTCCACACTCCCAATGTAGGGGGCCTGGGTTCGATCCGTGGTCAGGGAACTAGATCCCACATGCCGCAACTAAGACCCAGCGTGGTCAAATAGATAAATATGTAAAAACAAAAACAAACAAAAAACTTATCATGTTTTTCTTGGCCCATAGTATTCTGTCTTTCTGATTTATCTATTCATGCCTTTTCCCTAGGTTTTGTTGTTGTTGTTGTTTTGGTTTTTTTTATTAGTTGTGTTTAGCAATTCTATGTATATGTTAAAGACAGTAACTCTTTGTCATATATGTTTAACTTAAAAAAAAGTCCTGTCATTTAGCTTCTAATCTTGTTTATAGTCTATTTGACTCAGAGGTTTTAGAATTTAAACCTATCAATCATTTTCTCTGTGGTCTCCTCTACTACTCCTCTACTTAGAAGGGTCTTCTTGGACTTCCCTGATGGCACAGTGGATAAGAATCTGCCTGCCAATGCAGGGGACACAGGTTTGAGCCTTGGTCCGGGAAGATCCCACATGCCGCAGAGCAGCTAAGCCCGTGTGCCACAACTACTGAGCCTGTGCTCTAGAGCCTGTGAGTCACAACTACTGAGCCCGCATACCACAACTAGAGCAGCTAAGCCCGTGTGCCACAACTACTGAGCCTGTGCTCTAGAGCCCGTGAGTCACAACTACTGAGCCCGCATACCACAACTACTGAAGCCCACACACCTAGAGCCCGTGCTCCGCAACAAGAGAAGCCACCACAATGAGAAGCCCGCGCACTGCAATGAAGAGTAGCCCCCGCTCGCTGCAACTAGAGAAAGCCCACGCACAGCAACGAAGACCCAACACAGCCAAAAATAAAAACAAATAAATTAATTAATTAAAAAAAGGGTCTTCTCATTCCAAGTGCAAATATTCAACCTAGATTTTCTATGACTTTTATGATTTCATAAACTCTTCAATCCATTCATAATTTACTTTGGTGTATGGTGTGATGTCAAAAGCTAACTTTCATTTTCTCCAAATTGTTTATCACTTGGTTCAATCCTAATTATTGATAACTTCTTCATTTATGTATCACCTTTATCGATAGTAAGTTCTTACACATACTAGAATCTCTTCCTAGGTTCTGCTTCACTAATCTGTCCATTCTTATAAAACATCACATTTTAAAGTTATTTTAGCTTTATAATTCATTTTAATGACTAGTAGAAGAAGATGTCCAACATTATTGTCTGCCAGATTTTACTGATCATTTCTGTTTATTCTTCCCTATTTTTCTTTTGAGTCACCATTTAAAAATGAGATTTAGTCTTCCCATCTAGAATCACAGCATTTATGCTAATTTTCTTTTTTCTCTCAGTATTTAAATTTCCCAGATATTATTTATTACTATTTAGTATTTTATGTTCTAGTAAATGTGATCTTTCCCATTATATTTTGTAGCTACTTATTGTCCATGCACAGAAAAGCTATTGATTTTGGTTTATTTTGTATACAGATTTTAATTTTTTAATAATTTTTTTTTATTATATTACTTTTTGTTGGTTCTATTACATTTCGAGGTAAATAGGAATATAACATACAAATAATGATTATCTTTTTTCTCCTTTCCTCTGACTTTTATTTCTTGGAGGGGTTGTAGCTTCCAGAAGAATATGGAATGATCATGGTGAAAAGCAAGGTTCACTCCTGATTTTAATGCAGTGTCTCCAGCTTGCCATTCAGTATGCTCTAAGTTGTTTCTCTGGCTGAGAAACTCTTGATCATATTAAGATGGATGTTTGTTTAATAAATGGTCTAGTGTACTTATCTTGAATTTTAAGCCTATTTCTTTACACAGCTCCTTTTTCTTATTTCTAAAAGTGCACTGCTTTTGTATTCTGTATTTTTTGTTTTCATTATCTAATTCTTCATATTCCAGTCTTTGTCCCTATTCTGATCTAATCTGTTTATCACTGCTTTTAAAAGAATTAATCTTTGAATCCAAAAAGGGTCTCATGACTGGGTAGTATATACAAGGAGAAGAAAGAGCGAGGGTACTGAATAATCTTCTAATTAATAATCAAATGTAACTCATTTAAAAAAAGATCCTACTTGTTCACTTGAATAGAAATTTATTGATTACTGAAATCCAGGAGAAAAGATGATAACTACCAATTTGGCTGATTTTTATGTGCAAGAAACAATTAACTTGAAAACAAATAATCACTAAAACCCCACAAAGAAAACCCCACAGTGGTGAGGGGTTATGTCAAAGAGATATCGGATCCAAGTGTTAAGAACTCCAGTGGCCAAAGGTGGAACAATCTGAGAAACAAAATTAAGTAGTACTGCATTATAACCCAAAGTATGAGTCCATACTGATACAAATAATTGATTGAATAAATAATGGGAGGGGGGCAAGAGAAGAGACAAATCTCCTGTGCAGAAGAAATCCAAATAATTTACGTAGACACTCCGACCTGCAGGACACGGAGCATACCTCCCCATTCCTTAAGTGTGGGCTGTGCATAGCAACTTCCTTTCAGAGCGTACAGTACGGAAAGGGGGAAAAAAAAAGTAACTTTTCACTGGAGAAACCTGACAAATACTACTTCAGAGAGGTGATCAAGATCAGCATCAACAATAAATCATGGTAGTATGTACCCTTCATATGTGATGACACTAGCACTTTATTTTGGTCTTCTCCAAAACTCATAACCCCAGTCCATTTATGAGAAAAATATCAGACAAATCTCACTTGAGAAACATTCTACAAAATACCTAACTAGTGCTTTTTAAAACTGTCAAAGTTGTCAAAAACAAGGAAAAGTCTGAGAAACTGTCACAACCAAGAGGAGCCTAAGGAGATGTGACAACGAAATGTAATGTGGGATCCTGGATGGAATCCTGGAACAGAAAAAATGGATATTAGGGAAACGAAGGAATCTGAATGAAGTATGGACTTTAGTTAATAATAATGTATCAATATTGGTTAATAGTTGTAACAGATATACCCAACTAATGTAAGATTTTTTTTTTACTGTCTTAGCTACTTTCAAATACACAGTACAGTATTATTAACCATAGTCACCATGCTGTAGTTTACATTCCATGACTTATTTATTTTATAACTGTACCTTTTGACCCCTTTAACCCATTTCATCCACTACACCTTTCTCCCCCCTGGCAACCACTAATCTGTTTGCTGTATCTGTGGGCTTGGTTTATTTTTGTTTATTTATTTTGTTGTTTTAGATACCACAAATAAGTGACATCATACAGTATTCGTCTTTCTCCATCTGCCTTATTTCACGTAGCATAATGCCCTCAGGGTCTATCTGTGTTGTCATAAATGGAAAGCGGCCATTCTTTTTTATGGCTGAATAGTATTCCAGTACATAGATATCATATCTTCTTTATCCATTCATCCATCTGTGGACACTTACAGTGTTTCCATATCTTGACTCTTATAAAATATTGCTACAATGAACATGAGGGTTCATATATCTTTTCAAATTAGTGCTTTCATTTTCTTTAGATAAATACCCAGAAGTAGAATTGCTGGATCATATGGTAGTTCTATTTTTAATTTTTTGAGGAATCTCCACACTGTTTTCCATAGTGGCTGCACCAATTTTCATTCCTACCAACAGTGCACAAGGGTTCCCTTTTCTCCATCCTTACCAACACTTGTTATTTCTTATCTTTTTGATAACAGCCATTCTAACAGGTATGAGGTGATATCTCATTGTGGTTTTGATTTGCATTTCTCTGATGATTAGAGATGTTGAGCATCTTTTCATGTGCCTGTTGGCCACCTGTATGTCTTTCTTGGAAAAATGTCTATTCAGATCCTCTGCACAATTTTTTTTTTTTTTTTTGTGGTACGAGGGCCTCTCACTGTTGTGGCCTCTCCCATTGCGGAGCACAGGCTCCAGACATGCAGGCTTAGCAGCCATGGCTCACGGGCCCAGCCGCTCCGCAGCATGTGGGATCTTCCCGGACCGGGGCACAAACCCGTGTCCCCTGCATCGGCAGGCGGACTCTCAACCACTGTGCCACCAGGGAAGCCCTGTTGATGGTTTCTTTTGCTGTGCAGAAGCTTTTTGGTTTGATTAAGTCTCACTTGTTTATTTTTGCTTTTATTACCTTCACTTTTGGTGTCAAATCCAAAAATCATCGCCAAGACTGATGTCAAGGAGATTACTGCTTATGTTTTCTTCTAGGAGTTCTATGGTTTCAGGTCTTACACCCAAGTCTTTAAGCCATTTTGAGTTAATTTTTGAGTATGGTGTAAAAGAATGGTCCAGTTTCATTCTTTTGCATGTGGCTGACCAGTTTTCTCAACACCACTTATTGAAAAGACTGGCCTTTCCTCATTATATATTCTTGGCTCCTTTGTCATAAACTAATTGACCATATATGCATGGGTTTATTCTTGGACTCTCTATTCTGTTCCATTGATCTATGTGTTTTTATGCCAATACCATACTGTTTTGATTATGATAGCTTTATAATGCAGTTTGAAACCAGGGAGCATGATGCCTCCTGTTTTGTCCTTCTTTCTCAAGATTTATTTGGCTATTCAGGGGTCTTTTGCAGTTCCATAGAAATTTTAAGGTGGTTCTATTTTTGTGAAAAATGGCACATTGGAATCTTGATAGGGATTACACTCAATCTGTAGATTGCTTTGGGTAGTATGGACATTTTAACAATATTAATTCTTCCAATCCAGGAGCATAGAGTATCTCTCCATTTATTTGTGTCTTCAATTACTTTCATCAATGTCTTACAGTTTTCACTGTACAGGTATTTCACCCCTTTGGTTAAATTTCTTTCCAGGTATTTTACTCTTTTTGATGCAATCATACATGGGATTACGTTCTTAATTTATCTTTCTGATAGTTTATTCTTAGTATTCAGAAACACAACAGATTTTTGTATATTGATTTTGTATCCTGCAACTAAAGTCGTTTATCAGTTCTAACATTTTTTGGTGCAGTCTTTAGGGGTTTTTTATATATAAAATTATGTCATCCTCAAATGGTCTCAGTTTTACTTTTTCCTTTCCAATTTGGATGCCTCTTATTTATGTTGCCTAATTGCCATGGCTAAGCCTTCCAATACTACGTTAAATAAAAGTGGCAAGAGTGAGCGTCCTTGTTTTGTTCCTGATCTTAAAGGAAATGCTTTCAGCTTTTACCATTGAGTATGATGTTAGCTGTGGGCTTGTCATATATGACTTTTATTATGTTGAAGTACATTCCCTCTATACTCACTTTGTTGAGAGTCTTTTTCATAAATCGATGTTGAATTTTGCCAGATGCTTTCTCTGCACCTACTGAAATAATCATATGATTTTTTTTTTTTTTTTTTTTTTTTTTGGCGATACGCAGGCCTCTCACTGTTGTGGCCCCTCCCGTTGCGGAGCACAGGCTCCGGACGCGCAGGCTCAGCAGCCATGGCTCACGGGCCCAGCCGCTCCGCGGCATGTGGGATCTTCCCAGACTGGGGCACGAACCCGTGTCCCCTGCATTGGCTGGACTCTCAACCACTGCGCCACCAGGTAAGCCCCGATCATATGATTTTTATCCCTCATTTTGTTAATGTGGTATATCACACTGGTTGATTTGCAGATGTTGACCCCATCCTTTCATCCCTGGAATAAATCCCACTTGATCATGGTGTATAGTCATTTTAATATATTGTTGAATTCAGTTTGTTGGCTTTTGTTGAGAATTTTTGCATCTATGGTCATCAGGGATATTGGCCTACAATTTTTAGTGTGTGCGTGTGATGTATTTCTCTGGTTTTGTTATCAGGGTAATGCTGGCCTTGTAAAATAAGTTTGGAAGTATTCTCCCCTCTGCAGTTTTTTGGAAGAATTGTGAAGGATTGCTATTGATTCTTTGAATGTTTGGTAGAATTCACTGATGAAGCTCTCTGGTCCTAGACTTTTGCTTCTGGGGGGTTTTTGATTACTGGTCAGTCTCCTTACTAGTAATCAATCTATTCAGATTCTCTATTTCTTCATGATGCAGTCTTGGACGATTGTATGTTTCTAAGGACGTATCCATTTCTTTCAGGTTGTCCAATTCGGTAAGATGTTAATAATAGGGGAAACCAGGTGTGAAGTGTATGGGAACTCTGTACTATCTCTGCAATTTTTCTATAAATATAAAACCATTCTAAAAAATGTTTATTAAAAAAACATCACACCTTCAGTAATAATATCCAGTAATTCCTGGGTGTTCTTAAAGCTGCAATTATTATACCACCATGAAAAACAACTCAGTGACTAGCAGACAGCTAGCCCTGCTTGGTATTCCAACCAGCATCACTTCCTGGACTAATTACCAATGTACCTTTTCTCCTAGGTTATTGCTTAGTTATAGTTCCACAGAGGGTACTCAGTTATACTCTAAGAGCTCCTTTGAGAAAACAGCAAGAACAAATGGACATAAATTGCACCAGGAGGGTTTTGAGTTAAGAGTTTTGGAATGCTATGAATTCAAGTTATGTGATATTCCTTGCTAATTAATCTTTTACAAAATAAATTTATTTATTTATTTTTGGCTGTGTAGGGTCTTTGTTGCTGTGTGTGGGCTTTCTCTAGTTGCGGCAAGCAGGGGCTACTCTTCGTTGCGGTGTGCGGGCTTCTCATTGTGGTGGCTTCTGTTGTGGAGCGAGGGCTCTAGGAGCGTGGGCTTCAGTAGTTGTGGCATTCAGGCTCAGTAATTGTGGCATGCGGGCTCTAGAGCACAGGCTCAGTAGTGGTGCATGGGCTTAGTTGCTCCATAGCATGAGGGATCTTCCCAGACTAGCGATTGAACCCGTGACCCCTGCATTGGCAGGCGGATCCTTAACCACTGCGCCACCAGGGAAGTCCAGCTAGTTAATCTTTTTTTTTTTTTTTTTTTTTTTTTGTGGTATGCGGGCCTCTCACTGTTGTGGCCTCTCCCATTGCGGAGCACAGGCTCCGGACGCGCAGGCTCAGCGGCCATGGCTCACGGGCCCAGCCACTCTGCGGCATGTGGGATCTTCCCGGACCGGGGCACGAACCCGTGTCCTCTGCATCGGCAAGCGGACTCTCAACCACTGCGCCACCAGGGAAGCCCCCAGTAGTTAATCTTTTAAAGGGTGAGTTGACAATACATTGGTGTGGTCCTGAATTTCTACACTTTCCAGAAGGTTTTTATATCTTAAGTACAAAATTTACGTAAACTAAAAGTTGGCATAAGTGGTACTGATCACATAGAAATTGTTCATCAAATTATCTAAGGTCTCTGCTGTTCTCTCCATCAACACATGATTTATTAAGTTTGTTCCACAGATTTGAGTTCAGGCTGCATAAATCATGAATAAGGATTAGTTTAACAGTCATAATGCCCCCAGGACAATGCTTCAAGTGAAGAAAACTCAAAATTGTCACGATGTGAAAATGACAGTCGTACCAACATTGGCAAGTTGAAATGATATTCAACACCCTTACAGAGGCAGAACATAAAGCTTATTTCTGCTTGTTTTATGCAAACTCTACAGCTTTTCCTTTTAATGTTTTATTAATATTTACCCTTGTGAAAATGTTTTGAAAACAAATCTAAGACCATCCTGATCTGCCTCTAGCTATTAAGCAACACTATGAGACACTGACCTCCTGCTGCCTCTTTGCTGACTTAAATCCTTTAGGAAAACAAGACTTTACCAGGCCCCCAAGCCATTTACAGCAATGATATTTTGCCACCATTTATGATTAAAGAGAGAAGTGTTTGGCATTGTGGCCCTTGTGTCCGTTGGCTTATTCCACCTGACTCCTTAACATTTACAAAACTCTAATTTTTTGTACACTCAAATATGTTATAGTGATTCAGAAAAATGACCAGATAATAAATACTCTGGTTAGAAGTTACATACTCACCAGAATAAATGAGAAGTGGCCAGGAATAAGGGAAAATGGCTCATGGAATAGATAACTGAATTTTCTGTTATTTACACGATTCTCATGGAGCTGATGGTGTGGTTAGTATAGACAATACGATGATGTGTTAGAGGCAATTCCAGCTACGACTTCATTCATTCAGTGGCATCTCTTGTTATAAACACTTACTCCAAATGAATGAATTCTGGATGTGCTGGATGAAGAAAAGAGAGAAAAGAGCAAGCAGAATGGAGCAAACCAAAGTCCACCACATAAATTCCATCTCCACTTCACTAATGATATGTTGTTGGAAAGGTTTCAACACATTCTCTTTGACAGAAATTAGAAACATTGATCTGCATGCAGGGTTTGCATAGAGGTTATCAAAATAAAATTTTAGAGAATCATTAAAGGGCTGAGTACAGCATGTTAAATCCTTAATCAGAGATGCCAAAACCCACAGTCAGACAGCTGTCTTTCAGAAGCGACCACCATAAGGCTGATGAAAGAGGGTTCATGGAAAGGTCAGGAAAAAAATGCCAACAGTTATGCTTACTGTTATAAAAAATATTTATGGCAAGCAATATAATTTGTTAATTTTTTGTCCTATGTTGTCCCCTATTAATTTGTATAAACTACAGTACTGAATTTATTTCATTAGCTAGTATTGGGGAATGAACAAAGCTTAATTAAAATTCAAATTATAATTCTATCATGATGTATTCTGCTCTGGTATTCTCTGGATCTAATAAGAAATTATGCCTCATCAAACATATATAATTTGGCTTGAAACGGTAATAGTAGGAAGCCAAAATTATAGTCATAATAAAGTTGTCTATGCTGGATATTTTCATTTCAGAGTGCAATATGCGCTGGGTAACCTGAGTCCCCAGGCAATCATTTAGTCATCCAGGCTCACTCTGGGTGGAGCTTGTTTACATCCTATAATCACACCATTAACACTCACTGCTAAATTTAAACACAAGGAATGGATATTAATGTTTGTTTCACAACTCCAGTGATACTGCTACACAATTATATTGACAGGCTCGATAGTGAATACACTGAAACTACCATGGTTACTCTTTGAGAGTATAAACGAACAGGCATCTGCAATACTGGACAGCAATATACAGTATATTTCTTGGTCCACGGAGGTAGGGAGGTGGCATCATGTGAAGAAACAAGGATGGGTCTATGCCATGAGCACAGTGGTTTTGCAGTGTGAGAACTCAGGGAAGGAAGGACATTTTGGACAAACTACCAGCGTTTGAGGAACTCATGTTCACAGGAGGCACACAATATACATCTGCTGATTGAGTCTGGAATTCACATAGCTGGCTGTGTCCCTGGGGGCTAGTCATTTCACTTCCATGAACCTTAATTTCTTCATCTGGAAAATGAGGGCATTAGACGTTCCATGGGAATGCCTTTCCATTGTAAGGTTATATAACAGTGATCATATATATGTGAGTGTTTATGCATATATATGGTAACTATGTGCTTTCAACAGTAGCAGCAATGATTAAACTAAATATGAACTTGTGATTCTGTAATTTGTTACTGAGTCTATTTTATTATTTTTTAGTAACAAAAGATTTTCTTTCAGTCCATGTGACTATGGGCAAGTTAATGTCCTCCAAGTTTTCGTTTCCTTTTATATAAATTAAGCTGATAATAGCACCTATCGTTGTTTATAGCATGTTGTGAGCATTACCCAGATAATGTATATAAAGTTCAGCCCAGTGTGGGGACCACAGTAGGTACTTGATACATTTCTTTCTATTCTTTTCTAGCCCTCTTTATTTGGTTTATGAAACAAGTGAGCAAAGAATGAATAGACTTATGATTGTCCACTTAGAAGGGAAACTATTTTTAAGAATTGTTACAAAAAGACTTTTTAATGAATTACAGTTATTTAGAGAAGAAGCATCTGAGTCTTGGAAATACATTTTTTCAACAAAAAGAAGGGATTCGAAAACAATGCGATCCTCCTTTAAAAGATAGAGTAATTATACATTGGTTTTACTATTTTGTAGATAAACCTAGACAGTATTAACCGTAATACCCATATAAAACCAAAATAGAAGATGTCACCAATCTTAGGTAACATGTCAAAGTTATCAAGGAAAAAAAAATCCTTAGACTGTTATTGCTGACAATTGAAAAAAAGGGAGGTGGGGGGAATGCTACATATGAAAAGAAAATTAAACCAAGCACCCACATTTTCTGCCTGAGTAAATGGCATAAAAGATGTTTGCTACAGAGATTGACTTATTAGTTAGAACTAATATAAGATAAATTTGATCTAAGACACTAAACATTTTTAGAACTAGAAGCTCAAAAAACTTTAGTCTTAAAATTAGTAAATATTTCAAGAAAAAAATCTGGTGAGTTTCTGAGGAGTTGAAGAAAAGCTAGCAGAGAATCCTGATTCTTCCTCAACTGGTATATACTCTTCTGTCAGGAAAACCAAAGAAAAATAGACTAGGATGTCAAAACGTCAAGGGTATTGATTGTAAACTATTGAAGCTCATCAAAATAATTCACCAACATTTTCTGTCGTTCTCTCTTTTCTGTGTAACAGAGAACTGACCTGAGGGGCAGCATCAGAGGCCTAAAAGCCTCTCTAAAGAGCATTCCTACTTTGGGGCCTCCTTTCAATATTTAGTACAAAATTTGACTGTCTCACACCTTCACCAGTTCTGGTTGAGGAGACTCAGTGAGTGAGCTAGATGCTAGCTTGGACCAAGTGGTCAGAGATGCAGGCCTATCCTTCAGCGGGTGCTTTGTAGGGAGGGTATTTGACAGAAAGATCTTGACCTAAGGTTAGCATGACTTCATCCCAATACTGCCAGACCATAACCTCTGCCTTCCACGCCTCTTCCTCTGTGCTATGCCTCATCAGTCCTTGGCATGAGGTGGAACTAACACCATAGGGCAAAGGGCACAACACACACAAAGGCGGGGATAACAAGATTTGCCTCAATGTGATGTTCAAAATAGTAGTTGATGCCATAATGCTGGTTCAACCTGAGTTTCCCTGGTTGCTCAATTTGCTAGATATGTATGAACACATTACAGTTTTTAATTAACTTACTTCTTGGTATGATTCATTTACCTCCTGACAGATTTCAGTTTCTCCAGATTCAGGAGCTAGGGAAGATGCAGTACTGGCTGCTCCATAAAGGCCCTATGTACAGATGTGAAGAAAAACATTTACCAAATGGTCTTTAAATTGAAAGCCTGAGACAGGGGAGTTTTCCTTTCTTATGGTCCATGTCTTTGAAAAATTAAACTTAAAAATATGATTTTCTGGAATTTTAAGATGTGAGTCTAGTGAGGTTTTTTTTTTCCTATTGTCCTATTATGGTTGTTTGAGGCTGGGGTCCACATAGCAGCTGCATCTTAATCCCTCAGCCCACTGGTCTTGTAATTCTCCTGAGCATGTGGGATATTCATTAAGGTTAAATTCTGGAGGGAAGCAGGTTGTTTCAGTGTGACGTTAGTTGAAACAGCTGAGGCAGAGGGCAACATGGTAAGCTAGTTTTGAGTCCAGGCTTCTGAGCAGGTGAGCTTGACTGGAACTGCTGAGAGAACGGTCACCCCCCCCCCCCCTTAGACTAGTAGCCCTAGGAGGAGTGGAAGGTGGGGAGGGAAAGACCTCGAGGAGGCTGGGTGGGAAGCTAATGGAATGGGAGTCTCCCTGATGTCCAAGGGGAGAGAGGGAACATGATTCTGGTCAAAGCAAGGAAGAGAGAGAATTCACATTCTAGAATACACCTTGTGTTTCCTGTGATGAGTTTTTTTTTCAATGATATTGGAACACATCTTTTTTAAAGCTTCCATTTGTTGAGCAATAAATATGGACTAGGAATACTGCCAAAGATTTTATATACATGAGATCACTGTTCTCAGAACAATCATATGAGATGTGTATAATTATGACCCCCCACCCCAGATTGCATATGAGGAAACCAAGACTCTGTATGTTAAAGAATGTGCCCATGGAAAGAAGCCAAGATCCTCACACTGGTCTGACTACCTCTTTAAGGCAGAGCTCTTTATCTTTAAACTGTCCTACTCTTCTTTCATGAACAGAGGCGCTGAATTCCACAGAAAGTTGATTTTCAAAAGGGTAAACAACAAAAATTGCCAAGATGTTGAATGGTCAAGGATTCATTCATTGTTATTGCCTAGTTATTAGAAAAGAGCATAAATAAATGCTGTTTCAGAAACAGTTTTTAGCTACCAGTGCTGGGAAAAAATATTTTGTGTTTAAAATTTTAGTTTTATTAATAGTATATTAATTATATACACTGTTATTTATATATATATATATAAATTGCATATGTAATTAATTAGCAGTATTTCAATATTAATGCTGGTTGAAGCCTAAAAAGAGTTTGGAACTGTATGAAGAATGTTTACATAAGTAAAAGGTGAAGCTTCTAAAGCAGCAAACTAATGAGCCAATGAGAGATGAAAACCATTGAAAGAGAGAGGGAATTTTCTCTCTACTAATTCATAAGCCAAGGTTATGGGCTTTAACTGTCACTCTCATGCATTGCCAGTGGGAGTATAAAATGGTGAAACTACTTGGGAAAAGAGTTTGGCAGTTTCTTATAAAGTTTAACATATATTTAACACATGGCCCAGCATTGGGTATCTACCCAAGAGAAATGAAAATATATGTCCATAAAAAGACTTACATATTTTTATTCATAATAGCCTCAAATAGAAAACTACAGGTAAATGTATAGTTTTGGGTATATTCACATAATGAACACTACTTAGCAGTAAAATGAAATGAACTAATAGCATGCGGCAATATACATGTATCTCATAGTTACCATGCTGAAAGAAGCTGGACACTGGAACATATACAGTATAAGTCTAGAGGCAAAATTAATCAACAGTCACAGGATCACATTCAGTGGTTTCCCGAGGCAAGGCAGGTATTGGGGTGGGGAACCGACTGCACAGGGGCACAGAATTCTGCAGAGGTGGAAGTGCTCTGAGTTTTGAAGGGACGGTGTTTACATGAGTGTGTATACATTTGTCAAAGGCATTCAGATGATATGCTTAAAATGTGTAAACTATACCTCCAAAAGTTGACTTAAAAAAAAAAAAAAAAGACTACTGGCTTAGAAGAGAGTATGCATTAAAAAACAAAAATTCCTCCATCTCAGTTTCTCTCCTCCACAATGTTTTCTGTAACCAGTGCTTGTTTCAGGAAGTTTATATCCTGTTATTTTTCCTTAGTTGCAAGGTAGATTTTGTTTGTAAAAGCCAAGGAGAAAAAAAATTATTAGACTTTAAAATAAAGCGATTAAGAATTTTTAAACAGTCTTACCCAGATAATCAGATTTCCTCTCTATATAAGGTTTTACCACTCAGAACATTCTTAAAATGCTATTTTCTAAAATGAATATTTACCTCCATATGCCTTAAATAACATTTACTGAATACAATTTAATCCTCTCTGAATGCCTCCAGGTCATCATTATGAATATCAAAAGTTGTGCTATTCTGTAATACAGTGATGATTTCAGTTTGTTATGGCACATAGGACTGTTTGCTTCCATGCTAAATGGCCTCAGGGTACTGAGCTTTTTAAGTTTTTGTACTTGTATCTTATTCTTTCCTATTTTTCTCTTGTTGGGCTGTCAGCAATCTTTTCTTTTTGCTATTGCCTATTTGTCTCTCTGTAGGAGTTGCTTTCCTCTCTTCTAACTTCTAAGATAATCAAATTATCAGGAACATACGTATAGAGCAGTGGTTCCCACCTATTGATTTTCAAACCAGCAACTGATTGGTTTCAAACGTATCACCTGGAAACTTGTCAAAACTACAGATGTGCAGGCCCCATCCTTGGTGATTCTAATATCTAATTCAGGATGCATCACACATTATTTTTTTATTATGGAAATACGTTTGTGTATGTCTGAACACAAAAGTAGAAAAAAAATAGTGTAATGAACTACTACATCATTCAGTTCAACAATTATTAGCATTCTGTCAATCTTTTTCATGTATCTGCTCCCCGCCCCGCCCCCCCTTTCTTACACTAGAACTAGGATTGGTAAACTATGGTCCCACAGGCCAAATCCAGCTTGCTGCCTGTTTTTTAAAAATTGATAGATAATTCACTCACAGTAAAATACACCCTTTTATTCAGTGGTTTAATAGTTTACCAAGTTGCGTAATCATCACCACTATCTAATTCCACAGCGTCATCATCAGTTCCAAAGAAACCCCATACTCTATCACTCACTCTCCACTTCCCTCAGGCCTTGACAACCATTAATCAACTTTCTACCTCTATGGCATTACCTCTTTTGGACATTTCATACAAAGGGAATCATACAATATGCGGCTTTTTTGTGTCTGGCTTTTTCACTTAATGTTTACAAGGCTCATCCATGTTGTAGCATGTATCAATACTTCATTCCTTTTTTTTTTTTTTTTTTTGCGGTACATGGCCTCTCCCGTTACGGAGCACAGGCTCCGGACGCGCAGGCTCAGCGGCCATGGCTCACGGGCCCAGCCGTTCCACGGCATGTGGGATCTTCCCGGACCGGGGCACGAACCCGTGTCCCCTGCATCGGCAGGCGAACTCTCAACCACTGCGCCACCAGGGAAGCCCACTTCATTCCTTTTTATGCGTGAATAATATCTCATTGTATAAATACACTACGTTTTGGGGGTAAGGGAGTGGTAGAGATAAGTTGGAAGTTTGGGATTGACATATACACACTACTGTATATAAAATAGATAACTAATAAGGACCTACTGTATAGCACAGGAAACTCTACTCAATACTCTGTAATGACCCATTATGTGGGAAAAGAATCTAAAAAAGAGTGGACATATGTATATGTATAACTGATTCACTTTGCTGTACACATGAAACTAACACAAAACTATGTCAACTATACTCCAATAAATATTTTTAAAAAAGCTCCCTCTAATTGTATATTCCCATTAAATACAAAATGAGTCCCAAAAGGTTTACTGTAAAGCATAACAAATACGAAGAGTGCAGAAATGTTTATTTTTATGTTTTTAAAAAGTATCAATGTTTATAATTTTTTATTTTAAATAAAATCAATAATAAAGAGGAAAAAAAATTAATATACCACATTTTATTTATTCATTCATCAGTTGATGGACATGTGGGTTGCTTCCCCTTTTTAGCTATTATGAACAATGCTGCTGTGAACATTCATGTAAGTGTTTTGTCTTCAGTCCTATTAGGTGTACACCTAGAAGTGGAATTGCTGGGTCAGATGATAACTCTATGTATAACTTTCTGAAGAACTGTCAGACTGTTCCCAAAGTGGCTGCACCATTTTATTCCCGCCAACAATGTATGAGGCTGCCAATATCTCCAAATTCTTCCCAGTATTTGTTGTCTTCTTGATTCTGACCATTCCTAGTGTGAAGTGGCATCTCATTGTGGTTTTGATTTGCATTTCCCTGGTGATGAATGACGCTGAGCATCTTTTTGTATGCTTATCAGCAGTTTGCGCATCTTCTTTGGAGAAATATCTATTCAGAGTTTTTGCCCATTTTTAAATCGGGTTATTTGGTTTTTGTTTACTGTTGATTTCTAAGAGTTTTAAAAAATATATTCTAGGTACTGGACTCTTTTCAGTTATGTGATTTGCAAATATTTTCTATTCTGTGGGCTATCTTTTCACTATCCTGATAGTGTCCTTTGAAGCCTAAAAGTTTTAAATCTTAATTATCTAATTTTTCTTAGTTTGCCTGTGCTTTAGGTGTCCTATCTAAGAAACCATTGCCTAATCCAAGCTCACAAAGATTTACACCTAAGTTTCTTCTAAGAGTTTTATACTTTAACTCTTACATTTAGGTTTCACGCATCTGAATTTTTACAAAGCTTCTCATATGATTAGTTTTGGAAAGTAAGAGTAAGTAGATTCTGGCAGCCTCCAAGAATTTTTTTTTAAGTATGAACTTCGGTGCACAGTTTTCTTAATAAGTTGAATGCTGAGAGAGGTCTTTTTAATTTACTTTTTGGTTTTTTTGCTATATTGCAGAATGCTGAGATGTTCAGAGAGCTGATTCAGGCAAAGTGTGTACTACTATTTAGGTGTATGGTTACCTCTTAGTACCCCAAAACTAAAACGGTCCAAACATATTTAGGAGGCGCTCCTTAGAGTTCCAAGTGTAAAAACACAGACTGTCATCTTAAGTCACTTTCAACGTATGGTGCCCCTTGTTCTGATCCATGTAGTGGGAAACGTTGGGGAGAAAAGAAAGCAAAAATCAGCAGCTGGGACCTAGCTTCTAACCAAAAGAGGACAGCATGATGGTCACACTTTTCATCTGCAGAAAGAAAGACATTCAGATACATCCACAAACTCTCAGTTGTTAGTTGACAGTTTGTTCCAGACCCTGAGGCCTTGAGTGAACATCAGAATCACCAGGAGAGCTTGTAAAAACCCAGATTCCTGGGCCCCATCCCCAGAAATGCTGTACAATAGGCTGGGTGGGGCCCATAAATTTGCCTTTCTAATAGGCTAGGAGATTACGCTGATGATTCTGGCCCTAAAACCAGAGGATAAATGGGCTGCCCATCCCACCCTGTTGCTTAGTGAACCTTGAGCAAGCAAACTTTAAGCCAGGAGACTCATCTGGTGCTCCACCTTGGTCAAGAACATGCGAATAGTACGCTAAGGAAATCACAAGGCCATGAGTATAGTTTCCAAGTTTGTTTTAAATTCTTAGTCACTGACAGTCTCATTTCAGGTTCCAAGAATATGATCATTTTTCCAAACACTATTTGGTCACTTGGGAATGTATCCTGATTTCAATAAAATTAGCAGGGATTATCGAAATTATTTTGTTTTTCTGATATTCTTTGGTATTTGACTTGCTCGATGCATGTGGATGTTAGCTGTGGTTAGGAATGCTATTCAGGAACATCCACTGTGTTTGTGATAATGGATTTGACCTACAGCCAAATGGTACTCTTGAAATGTGGTTGTGACTCTGACAGATTGAGCCAAAGTTAAATTCTGATGAACTGCAGAGGAATTTTATCAGGCCCAGGATGTTTGCTAGCTGAGTTGGGCAAAAGAGTGAGTTTCCAAAACGTCCTGAGCAATCCACATTTATCCTGTCACCTATACTTCCTATTTTCTCAAGGGTCAGCTAAAAACTTCATTTTCCTACTTTCTGTCATTTCTAGGACCACAGGCTTAAACCTGAGAACCAAATATTAAGCTGTGTTCCCGTCTCTTACAAATCAGCAAGGGCAGAGTTCAGCAAGCAGAAGGGAGTTTACAGTTTTGCTGATATCACAGAGGCAGAATGAGACCTCAGCTTATTTGGCTATTCGGTAGAGAAGGTAAGTAGAAAATGTTTCTGTTGGTAAATTGAGGAGATCTAGGAACACAGAGAAATCCGACAGGCTGGACACAAGAAGACATTTTGCATTTAGGTTCTTATAGCAATGCCTGAAGTCAGCTAATCATTTTTTGAGAGAAATGGGACATTGGCTTTGAGAAGAAGAAACAAAAGTTCTATGCTAACCCTGTCTGCAACAACCCTGCCGCAGGCCCAGCTCTGCTCTAAGCTTCATCTGCAGACTCTCAAGCCCTCTGTCTCCCAGACCACCCACAGGAGGGATTCGGCATCCACCCCGTAGCAGCCTTCCAAAAGGAGGAAGGAGCTTTTTATTTTAAATAGACTGCAGCCCAACCCAAAGGAAAGCCAGTTATCCATACAACCACGAGAGGGAAACATACATGTGTAGCATTTTAATACCACTGAGAGATATTAGTCACCAGGCTTCTAAGAAGTTTGATTGTGTTATTCCTCTCCCTCTTTTCTAAATTACAATGGCAAATAAGTGCACTTGCACAGAAATCACCCTAACTGACTAGCTACTTCATTAAATGATCCCACGATTCCTATTTTACGGGTACAAAAAAGTTGATCTCTTTGAACTGGCAACTTAGAAACTTGAGGCAAATTAGAGCAATTACTAATAAATTATACATGTCGTAACTAACAATTTGTCTATCACCTAGAAATATGAGGAAAAGCTGCCAGACTCCCTGGCCCTGCAATTCTAAACAGGTCTTTTCATTTTTTCCTTTCCAAGACCAAAAGCTTTTATTATCCACGCCAGTTCCACCATGACTGTTGGTGCTTTAACATTTATAATACAAAGTTAAGAATACAAGGGATGGGATTTGCACTCCATTTGGAACAGAGGGTGTGGCCGCTTAAAATTAAAAGATTTAAAAAAATACGCAACAAAAAACACCCCACCCTAAAAAAAACAAGTGAGCTTCATTTCAGCTTTCCCTAAAAGAGTTAGTTCATAGAGGAAATAATGGCAAGAGATAGTAGCAAAATATCTTCTTGTTTGTAATCACTGTTCATAATCACTACTGTGTCTCGTTTCTGGGTAAGGCGGTTTGATGAAATTAAAGGAAGTTCCGTGTTATAAGTCATCTGTAGTTCTGGGGGAGGAGGTGAAATTAGGTCAATTAACAAGATAGGATCTTTCTCTTTTTCCTGCTTGTCTCACCTAGCCCTTGGGTGTGCCATTCAACATGAAAGGCGTTGACGTCATTCATTAATTGAGGGCCAGATTCCTCCATCAGCATATTCCTCCCACCTGGTACCGCCTTACAGCCAACCACTCACATCCCCATCAGGTTTCATCTTCTGTCACGGCTGTCAAAATGTGAGAGGAGGGAGAGAGAGAAGCTTTTACTACTGAATGCTGTAATTCATTCTCACTGGTCCCCTGTTCAAATGAGGAAAAAAAAAAAAAAGTATCCAGATTCTGGGGAAAGGAGGTCCAATGACTGGGACCTAGTTGTTGAGATAGGATGTAAGAAACAACACTGAAAATAAAACTTGCAAATTCAAGAGGATTTAGATATGAATCCCAAATACCCTCTGGCAATGGAGAAAATTTGTTTCCTGCATAATTTATACACTGCATTCCCCCCCTCCCCGTACCCAGCAAAAATTATATACCTATTTCTCTACATCACATGATCATCATGTCAGTTTTAAAATAGTTTCTCTCCTTTTGCTTTGAATACAAATGATACCTTTGTTCATAATCGCATATTTTCACACTTTATTTTTACTTATAATTTCAGTATGTTTTCCCAGGCTCTTCATTTAGCTATTTTTGCCATATACCTGGTTACAGGACCTAAGTCCATGTCATCGTGTCTCCCTGGAGAATAAAACGGCAAACATCTCCTTTGAGAATCACTAATGTTAGAATAAAGGGTAATCAACATTCATTGTTTTCTACCAGTGCAATAAGCAGAGTTTAAAACAAAACCTCCCAGTGAATTCCAAACGTCCTTCTAAATAACCAATGGTGCTATTTCACAACCTGACCTGCATACTTCCTTCAGGCTGCCGTGGGAGTTGTGACCACTCTGTGTCCACATGTTTGCGGGCGGTGTCATGGTAACTGAGTAAACACATTCTGTTGCAGCCTGTAGTTTGTGGAGGCCTGAGTGAGTGCACCCCAGTGAATTCCACTTCTGTGGGGCTCCTGCCAGGTGGGGTGAGCCAGAGGAAGTAAGGCTTCCCCCTGCAGGGGATGCACCTGCAAACCTGGCAGCCTGGAGGTCACGCGGCTCCTGATTCATGCGGTGTCTGAGCATCTCACCTAGTTAGATGCTAAAGCAGGCAATCCCAGAGCAAAGAAAGTAGCAGAGAGGGTTTGGGGGAACAGTCCTCAACTCTCACATCCCTTTTGCCTAAAATGCATTGTAATGACTCCACTCGGTTCAGTAGTGCTAGAAAAGAAATGTTTGGGTGTGGATTATTGCTTCTCTTGTAGTTATAAAGTAAGAAGTGATCTCTATTAGTGAGAACATATATACATTTTTGTAGTTAATCACGATATAAAAGCTGCTGAAGTTGATAGCAGAAAAGAACATTAGTTAAAAACATTATAAATCGGGGGCCGAAGGATGTCTTAGAGGAATATATACTTCATATCCATAATACTAAGCAAAAGCTATTTTTCAAGGTGGGGGCCTAGAATGAAGAAAAGATGGATAGGGAACCCTCATTCTACCAAGACGATCTGATTCCTGGGGATGATGGTCCAGGCCCCTGGCTCCCACTTTACTCTGTCAAAGCTACACCTAACTGAGCAGGAAAAAAATCCTGGAGACCACCACCCAAGGAGGGAGAAGCCTCGTCAATATGTTCTACTTCTTTTTTATTTATTTATTTATTTTTGGTTGTATTGGGTCTTCGTCACTGGGTCTTTGTTGCTGCGCGCAGGCTTTCTCTAGCTGCAGCGAGCAGGGGCTACTTTTCCTTGTGGTGTGCGGGCTTCTCATTGCGGTGGCTTCTCTTGTCGTGGAGCAGGGGCTCTAGGCGTGTGGGCTTCAGTATCTGTGGCATGCAGGCTCAGTAATTGTGGCACGCGGGCTCTAGAGCGCAGGCTCAGTAGTTGTGGTGCACGGGCTTAGTTGCTCTGCAGCATGTGGGATCTTCCCGGACCAGGGCTCGAACCCGTGTCCCCTGAATTGGCAGGCGGATTCTTAACCACTGCACCACCAGGGAAGTCCAATATGTTCTACTTCTGAATTCTGTTCTTTTGGCCAAAAGAGGAGCCGCTTTCCTCCGTATTTGGGCATTGTTATTCTCTGGATAATCAGAGATGGAGGGAAAAATAAGTAACCTTTTTATAATACTCTAGTTCTTGTATTTTGTTCAAAACTTTCTGTTACCAAGGAAATGATTAAGATGCTTAATTAGGGGTCTTCAAATCAAAAGCATTACAAGGATCAGAGGTGGCACCTTTCTAGCAGTGTTCATATGATGAACTCATTTTAAAATAGATTTCAGGGAATCCTGACCAAGATTTCAGATCAACACATTAAATTTATGGAAACTGGCTATTTAGACAATCAGAAAATGGGTATCTTTTTGTAAGCTGCACTCTAACAAGTTTTTACATATTCAGTCATGTTCTGAGTATTACTTTATTCCAATAAATTAATTTTTATCTATGACTTAAAAGTCTTAATGAAAAGCTATTTAAGTTTCCTGTGACAGTTGAAGTCACCTGGCTATCATATCCTTAAATCTATTTTAAAATAGAATATGGTATTCTAACACTAAAACTTTATTATTGCATTTTCTTGTTTTCCCATGTGTAAGTTCAACTTATATTTTCCCTTGCATAAGATTTGGGTAAACTTATACCAGAATTATACCAGAACCTAAGCTGGGGTCATGTTTCCTCATCAATCACATTCTGCCAATATAGTAAGCCAGACATCCCAGGAAGCTCTTTATCACCAGCCTAGAGGGATGCAGAACGTGGGAATGAGGAAGCCTTTCTCCCAGGTATAGCAAAAGCAGTCTGTTAGCAAACTGGTGTGAAGGGAGGGAGGTTTTTATTTTTTAATTTTTTTTAAGTTTTTTTTTTTTTTATCGAATTTGATACAATATTGTTTCTGTTTTATGTTTTGCTTTTTGGCCAAGAGGCATATGGGATCTTAGCTCCCTGACCAGGGATTGAACCCACTCTGGAAGGCGAAGTCTTAACCACTGGACCGCCAGGGAAGTCCCCAAGGTCTGTAGGTTTTTAAATAGTGGATCAGAGTCTGTGTGGGTGAAGCTAAAACCCAGAACAACTCTACTGGCTAAAACTCGGGATGATTTGAAACGCAAATTTTCACGTGTATGCACCTGAAAGGCAACAGGGAAGTGTAAAGCCCCTCGAATAGATTAATCCTCTCTAACAAGAAAATGTACCTCCTTTTCTCCCCGTGCCATGTCATATCCCCAATAGGCCTGTCCCAGTACCTCTTCTGGTTTCTTTTGGTCCCTTTGGAGGTGCCTGCTGTTCTTACATCCCTAATCTCTCTTTTGTGACTCCCCAGAGTTAACACTCAAAAAAAACTCTTTCAGTCAGCTTCTCACTGTTTTTTTTCTCCTTGGATAACTTTCTCCTCCTCTTTTCTACTTTGTCACCCAGGGAATGACAAAGGAAGATATTTCCCTTTCTACATTCTTGGGGCTGAACCACATGTTTTTAATTCTTTTTTTCCTGCTCATGATGCATTCCTGATATGTCCTCTACAGGACATGACTGGGTGTCCACACTACAGTGCAGGGTACCTTGAGGGTAAAATTATTCACAGCTCACTGGGGTTTGGGGACAAAATCTTACGTGACTCCATCAGTTTTGTTTTCTATTTTGTCAGTCCTGACCCTTGGAGTCTCTCTCCTTTCTTGCTAGTTTGCCCTGCTTTCAAATCCAGGTCCAAGTCCAGCTCTCTCTTAGCAAGCCTGCTGCTTGGTATCTAGTTTCTCTCCCTCTGCTTTGGGTCGGAGCTTCCTTGCAGAGCTGTCTGACCCTCTGCAGGGGCACTCAGGCCCTTGATGATTTCTGTGACGCTTATCTTCTTTCTCTCTCTGCCCAGGCCTCCTCCCATCCTCCATCAGCTCTCCACCAGCGGCACACCTGGGGGGCTGATTAGCGCAGTCTCCCCACCCAGTTGAGCTCACTCGGCTCCCTCCTATCTCCACTATCCAAGGTCTGAGCTCTGGAGCTGAATTTCCCCAAGCCCCTTCAGAAGCCCACTCTTCCGCACATACCATTTGCACAGGTGGCCCCTGGCTCCTCGTTGGCTCCAGGGATCCTTGCCCCTAGCCCCGGGCAGCATGGAGAGCACAGCCATCTGGCACTCCGCCCACTCACCCAGCAGGCAGCCCATGCGTTCTGCCCGGGGTGTCCTCTCAGGAGTGTTCTCCTGACTTGCCTTACACATACTGACTGACCCAGATTTGCTTCTGGTCTCATCCTCCAAGGCAACTCCCAGAAGCTTTTAGGAGAAAGGAAGGTCTGTGTGTTCAAGTGATGATGCCTGCTCTGAATGCCTTGCTATCTGGCCACGTTCAGAGGCAGGGGCTTGGTTTATCCGTCTCGGCCAGGCTGCTCCCCACCCAACATAATCAGTACATGGGCACCTCAAGATAGGGCTCTGCTCTTGGGCAACACGTTTTGGGTCTGAGAAAAATAAGCAGATACAGGGGTGCTGTAGGGGTCACATGAGGTCACACTGCTAAGGCCACTGTCTTACAGTACCATGTTCTTTCTAAGAAGCTGCCACGCCATGGCTTTGCTTTCAGGTGTGGAGTCTATAACAGATCAGTGTCCCCTCTTTGCACTGGCTGCTGGAAAGCTTAGTGCCAAACCTGAGGGTTGCCTGGGGCATACGATGAATTTGAATGAATTTGTATCATAACCTTACTCACCAGTCCATTTTATGTCTTTATCTTTGTTTTTCATGTTCCCTCCCATCCACCTCTCATTTATATTCCCCTGCTAACCACCTTAAACCCTTCCTGAATCAAGGTGGGGCATGTATAAACAAACATACAAAACGAGGTATTTTATGGCAACCTGAAATAGTCTCTTTTACACGCTTGGAAGATAACTTTCTGGACAGACATAACTACTAAATGTTTTAATGTACATATTCATGAAATAGAACTACCTATTCCAGAAGTTTATCCTACAGACATAGACAAGTGCACAATATTTGTCTGACTGTAGCATTGTTTGTAATAGAAAAAAAAAGAAATAAAGTAAATGTTCAGGAGTGGCTGAATACATCATGCTACACGCATACGACGGCACACTGTGCAGCTGTTCAAAAGTGAGACATGGGTTTACAGGTTTAACATAAATGATGCCTGTAATGTATTACGTGAAAAAGAGAAAAGCTTGTGGTGACGGGGAAGAGGAGGCTATATTTGTTAATTTAAACTTTCTCCCAACCCCACCACTAATAGCATGAACACTAAGGGGGGCTCGTTGCTGATTGCCTGGTATAAACAAAACCGTCACACTCAGCACAGAGGCTTTCTCATATTCAAGGCAGTATTAAATAACAGGCATGAGGAAGTAACATTTGCAGAAGCTCAGGGAGCTACATTCTCTGAATTAGCACATGCTATAGAGTGAGGAGAGGGGAGGGTAAAGAGGAAAGACGAGGGAGGGGGCTGGCCTTTGAAAGAGACAAGCTTTGGCAGCTGAGGGTTTTCTATGGGGAGTTTTGGTGTGAAATGTTATGAATTTCCTTTTCACTCTGACTGCCAAACCCTCAGTAAAACCTACCTGTTTCCCAATACGTTTGTAGTTGGATTTGCTTTGGAGGGAACGGGATAAAGTGTTGTATCCAACCTAAAGGTCAGAGAGGGTCAAGGGCAGAGACAGCAGAGAGTGACCATCTGGGTCATCAACAGATAACCAGGTCCCATGTGCAATCAGTTCTGTGCATATTGGAAAGGGCAGGTTGATGACTAAGAGAAGACTTGAAAAAAGGGGGAAAATGCAATAAGTCAAATCAGCCTTCTGCAAAAGCGGTGGTCTGACTTAATAAGTACTGAGATTAGTTTTCATACCCAGGATGACAGATAGCAATTCAGAAAAAAACTGTGAAAGGATCACAGGTGAGAAGATGATTTCAGAACTTAACTTATGTCAGAGTAGCCACAATTATTTACATTACAGATGCACAAAATGCTAGCTCTGACTACATTAGCTGTTATAGAAATATCTTCTTCATCTGAAAATAAAAAAAGTGATACCTTCATTAAAAATTCCCTTCACTGCCCACTTCACCTCTGTGTACCTCAGCCTCTTGGCCTCACATAAAACAGCCCTGTCTGACTGTTGTTTATGTGCAGCTCTGTCTCTTCCAGAATCACCTCTCCTGGAACCACTGCTTCCACATCCTGTGTGACCAACCCAGTGAGAAGGTTCTAGGGATGAAGCAGGCCCTGTGGATGGGCTTCAGGGGCTCCCAAACCCCTGGAATGTCATGCAAACTATTGTGTGTGGACAACTTTCCAGGGAAGGGGTCATACTCTGATTCAAATATCCACGGGCTGATCCCCTAAATGTCAAGGGCTTCTGATTTAGAAGCCTGATACGGAACTCCTCTAAAAAAAAAATCTCTTATTTCCAAGGCCTAACACAAAGCCTGGCATTCAGTTGGTACTTAATAAAAAAAATAAAAGCTCACAGCGACTGAGTATACAGAGTATGCCAAACACTGAGGTGTTTAATATTATGTTCCTTACTTTATAGATGAGGAAAATGAAGTCCTACGTGCTGATTCATGTTTGCAAGACCCAACCCTCAACGTCAAGTGCACTTGATAAATGTTGAATGAATGCTGAATGAGAATAAAGGTGGCAGTTACGAAAGCTTCCATCATGAAAGGTAAGGAAGCTGACCTCTAATCAGCATGGGGTGAGGGGAGTTGTGTCAAAAACTCAGGTTACCTGTCTTCCATTTAGTAGGCATTTCCTTATACATCTCTAACTTTGTTCGAAATAGTCTTTATTCCTTATTAGATATGAATGTGGACTCTTGTATACTAAATTGAACTCATTGCACCCGTCTCTGAATTCAGGACTCTGGCATGTGTATGATAGCTTTGTTCATCAGTAGATCAAATTTCATACTGGCAGGGACTTTGTCAAAAAATCTTTCCTCTTCTGGGCTCCTTCTCTTGTTGGGGGTTCCAAACCCAAATGCCTACAGGGACTAGTAGGTAATGGAAGTGATTCAAGTGGGCTGGGTGAGAACTGGGGCACCCCAGCAGGGAGCCACATCCAGTATGAAGGGCACAGCTGCCCCTTGGACTCACCACATCACTGTCACTTGAGAATGTGGGCCCAGGATGTTCAGATCTTCCGAATTTTAAGAGAAATCAGAAACGTAGATTTAATGTGGAATTTCCTGAGTTTTAGATGTTGACAACTCATTCAAACATTTTTAAAAAATAGAGTATAGGCCAAATAAAACACATCATCTATGGCTGGGTGGGCCTGTGAGCCACCAGTATGCAAACTCCATTTTTGTTTGGGGAACATCCGGAATCATGTTCTGGTCCAGTCAGGCAGATTAAGTGTATGGAGGGGAGGTGAAAGGAATATTTTCAGTTTTGCTGCTTGCTAGATACTTTACTGAACGGTTTGTAAGGGAAGTGGTTAAAAGAGAGACTAAAAATTTTAGACTATCTGTGGATTTGAAAGAAGCCATCCATGGCCCCAAATGGAACATCAAGTTGTATGCGACTTCCTTCCTTAAGCTACCAGTCAAGCTCTCTGCTGCAAAGCCTTGTCCCAGTGTGGACTGCCACATGACTCCAGCACTCTTCAAGCTGCTTGCTAGCATGCAGCACTCTGCTGAATCTGCAGAAAAATCCACAACCCGCCGCATGTCTTCCTGCATTGCGTGTGCTTCTGCGGGGCAACAAATCAGCCTCCAGCAGTGAACAAATGACTCTTCCCAAGACTTCTCTGGCTAGTTGGTGTCCACTGAGGAAGACCAGCTTCTCAGAAGAATGGACCTTCTCCTAATAGGGGGCCCCTACTTCGCCTTGTCCTCTGTCAAACAAGGCTGTACACGATGCCAAATAAATCTGGATCCATTTGGGGATCAATTACTCCAGCACTTGAGCACTTGGGGCCCTCAGCCCGCTTTCTGGACAGTACAGCCTCTAGGGTTTGATGGAAGAAGCCATGCAAAAGCATAATGGAGAAGATGAGATTTTTGAGACCTTTAAGCATTAGTTCCTGCTCCAGATCTAAGAATTGTATGTAGAAAAAATTTCCTCGAGCCTTCTTCTCTTTAAATACATTAGTGAAATGGAAGCAGAATATTAATGTATTTTTCAAGGCTTTGGTAATACTGAACACAGTGTTCTCTTCAAACTGAAGGTGTTGTATACGTGTTTAGTTTGGAGTGAGATCTCTGTTTGTGCACGCACAGAACTTCCCTCTCATCACACCAGCAAATTTGAGAATTTTCCAACCTTTCTTCTTTGAACGGCAACAAAAGAAAATATCACATCAGATACCTGAGCCAACAGTAACAGAGTACTAAAGTGTGGACAGTATCAAATATTATGTTTGGAGTGAAGCTTAGTTCTTCACAGGCTGCCAGGCATGCTCGTTTTAATTTTACAAGGAGAACACATGACTTGACTACTATGGTATTTAGAATCCCTATACTGGAGTATTCCCAAGCTTTTTTGTGAAATATCCAAGGCTGTTTCCAAAGAATACTTTCCACTTTTGTTAACACTTTCCTTTCCCTTTAAGTCAACTTGAAAAATTGTGCCTAAGTTTCAGGTTAACTCAGATTTTTCCATACCCATATTTTTCCATAAGGACAAACCAGTGATCATGAAACCTGGTACCACTGTCTAAACATCTGCACTTTTCAGGTTTAAAAATTGTGGACCAAGATCAAATTCATATTTTAGTGCAAATCTCAAAGAAAGAATCTGTTCAATCTTTCCTTTTCTACCCCACTTTTTCAACTCCTAAATATGTAAGAACATATATGTTAAATAGAGGCCAAGTAAGAATGGTTCTCCCAGGGAACAAACAAGGCAGCAAAGGATCATGGGCTCTTCTCTCCTGCAAACAACTGTGGTTCTTTAAACAAAGAATCTAATTATTCCTTAAATTGTTTTCCCATCTCCTCATTCACAGGTTTTTGCTTCTTGTGATGACAGTTAAGGTAACATATGAAGGGGAGGTAAATAAAGATGTGAATTTTCTCTGCATAAGGAGTCAAGGTGTCCATATGTCCTTGAGTTAAAGGTTGGATACAATTTGGAATTAGTTTTTTGTTTGGGTTTTGTTTTCAGTCAAGTAAATAATGACAATTTGAACAGGATATATGTATATAACCTTATATTTTTATAGATATATAATTCACATGCTGTACAATTTACCAATTTAAAGTGGGTTTTAGTATATTCATAGAGTGGTGCAACCATCACCATAAATAATTTTAGAGCATTTTTATCACCCCCAAAAGAAATTCCACCCCCATCAGCAGTCAATCTCTACTCCTCTCTGACCCCAGACGCTGAAAACCACTAACCTACTTTCTGTCTCTATGGATCCTTCTATTGTGAACATTTTATATAAATTGTATTGTACAATATGTGGCCTGTGTGTCTTTTTTTTTCCACTTGGCAAAACGTCTTCAAGAGATCTATACACATGTCATACACACACACAAGAGTATTGTCTGAATGCTCCAAAAGCACCTCGGTGGCACTGTTCTGCTGTTAACTTTCTCACCTTTTTCAGAGACTTCACCTCACATCTCAGTTCATTTAGGAAATCGAGCAAGTCCTGTGGTCTCTCATCACAAATGTTCACTTGCCAGTAGCCATCTCCTGGTCCAGTTCTTCTAACACCTCACACTCAGTGTGTACAACATGACCTCAGCATTTTCCCTCTCCAAACACAATATTCCTCTGCGTTTACTTATCTTTGTTAATGAAAAACCTTCCGTCACACTAACTTGAAAACCTAGTCATTTTTCCCTCATTCAAATCTAACGCATCCATCCCTGTGCTAGACGCCGATTCTCCCCTTTCTACCTCCACAGCTTCTCCTGCCTGCCTGCCTCTGTGCCCTCAGTGACCCTCACTGGCCCAACCTCTGTCACAGTCTCCCTGCTCGGCTCTCTGCCTGCAGTCACCTGCTCCAGTCTTTCCTGTACCATGGCTGATCCCTAGGCTGAATGAACTGCAATGAATGGCTTCCTTCCTTCCTTCCTTCCTTCCTTCCTTCCTTCCTTCCTTCCTTCCTTCCTTCCTTCCTTCCTTCCTTCCTTCCTTCTCCCTCCCTCCCTTTCTTCCTTCCTTCCTCTTCTTTCTTTCTTTCTTGCTTTCTTTTTCTTGCTTTCTTTCTTAATTTAATTGAAGTATAGTTGATTTACAATGTGTTAGTTTCTGGTGTACAGCAAAGTGATTCAATTATACGTACATATACACATTCTTTTTCATATTCTTTTCCATTATGGTTTATCACAGGATATTGAGTATAGATCCCTGTGCTATATCGTAGGACCTTGTTGTTTATCCATTCCACATATAATAGTTTGCATCTGCTAATCCCAACCCCCCAATCCATTCCTCCCCCCACCCACCCTTGGCAACCACAAGTCTGTTCTCTGTGTCTGTGAGTCTGTTTCTGTTTTGCAGATAAGTTCATTTGTGCCATAGTTTAGATTTCATATATGTGATATCATGTGATATTTGTCTTTCTCTTTCTGACTTACTTCACTTAGTATGATCATCTCAAGTTGCATCCATGTTGTTGCAAATGGCATTATTTCATTCTTTTTTATGGCTGAGTAATATTCCATTGTATACATGTACCACATCTTCTTTATCCATCTATCTGTCGATGGACATTTAGGGGTTTCCATGTCTTGGCTATTGTGAATAGTGCTGCTGTGAACATAGGGGTGCATGTATCTTCTTGAATTATTGTTTTGTCTGGGTGTATGCCCAGGAGTGGGATTGCTGGATCATATAGTAACTCTGTTTTTAGGTTTTTGAGGAACTTCCATACTGTTCTCCATAGCGGCTGCACCAATTTACATTCCCACCAACAGTATAGGGGGAGCTTCACTTTCCTCCACACCCTTTCCAGCATTTATTATTTGTGGACTTTTTAAACCATGGCCTGAAGGCTTTGTCTTGAGGGAAGAGATGGGGAAGGAAGAGAAGGGGACCTATGCCGGGCCTGGGGTGACGGTGAGGCAGGCTGTCCTCTCAGTGCTGGAGAGGAAGCTGGGTGCGTGGCAGCTCTCCCCTAGGCAGCCTGGGCCCCACCTGAAGAGGTTCTGACTTACGTAATTTCAAAGTCTCCAGATGACTCTCATGTGCAGTTCTGGGATCTTACAGACTGTCACAGTAGCATGGTGTTAGGACAAGCAAGGGCTCTCGGGTCAGGAGACCTGGGTTATGACCTTGGTCTACCAAAGGTTAACTGTGATACCTGGGGCATGTTAATCTCTATGCTCGATTTTGTCACCTGTAACATGGGCTAAATACACCTTCTCCATGGAACTGTTATGAGTATGAATGAAATCAGATGAAGTACAAAGTGGAGTGCCCGGCACATAGAAGGTGCTCAGAAAGTCGGGGGGTGGAGTAGGGTTATATGCCTTGGTTCTGAATTGTCCTTGTCACACTGCTAATATGGCTCCATGCCAACCAAGAACCATTGTTTGTCTCCTACAAAGACCCACATCAGGGTGACTCCTTTGTTGACAGGCAAAATGACAGCTGGCTGAGGGTACCGTGGCCCTTAAGCTAATCCTGACACAGGTGCAGAGCGGAGTCCCAGCACGTTGTGCCCGTTTAGAGTCTCATGGTGCAGGGAGGAGCGGTCATGCCCGCAGGGTGCTGTGTGAAGGGACACTGGGTTATAAGTCAGGAGAACCCACTGTGCTCTGTGATGGGAGGAAACTTGCACTGTACACACATGGCTCAGGTTGATCTTGACACCCTATTCCACAGCCAACTAAACACGTCATTTTTCTCTCCTCCCGCGGGCTCTTCGTATGGATTAAACTGAGATACAGGGCAGCAATGGGCTCTAAAATACTTCGTGCGCTTGAAGATAATTAACACATTAAAGTAAAAATTATAGGACCAATAGAGCATCTTAAACTTCTTCATACTTAGAAAAATATATTTTTAAACAGCAGTCTGCATCACTTCCAGTCTTCAGGAAACGACAGAGAAGCTAAACAGCAAGTTCCTGAATGGCGGGTACTGATCTTTGGCAGCATTTAAAGTGAACAGGAGTAAAGATCTAAGAGTTCAGCCCCAATCCACCAAAAAAGGAATTTTTATAGACAAGTTTTACAAGTGGATCTATCTTCATTCCTTCTGGAAGTCAGATGATGGGGTGACATACATCTAACTAAACAAATTTTTCCAATAGAAAAAAATAAGGCTGTAAGAATTTTATTTCAAGAGTTACTAAATTGTATAACTTTATAAATGTGAACTTAGCGCTTTAGTTCACATGTTAAACAATGTTTCTATTAGACTACATCTTTAAATATTCAGTATTCTCTGCCAGTTAAATACTATTGCTATATAAGACCTTAAACTGTAAATAAATAAATAAATAAATAAAAATAAAATACTTCGCCAGGTCTCACTAACAAGTCTTAGCCTGGCAAAGCCTTCTTGCGGGGTCGGCTGTGCACGCCTTCAGTCTCTCGTTCCTGTAGGAGGAGCATTGGCTTCAGAAACAGCGCGGGCGGAACCGCAGAGCTGGATGGCACACGGACCGCCCCGCCGCTCCCACACGCCCCAACGGGCAGGTGCCTCTGGCTTCCCAGGAGAGCTGCTTATTTTTTTTTAGCGATGAAAGGACAGATGATCCCTTTTGAAAAGCTGGCCTCGGGGTGGGAGGGAAGGGGCGAGCAAGCCACCTGGCAGGGCCGTGGCACCCCCGTTGCTGTCTGACGACAGGAACTAGCCCTCTGCCCGTGACCAGGCTTTCCTGTGAGTCTGTGAGGCCACAGGCTGGTCACTTCCTCGGCTCGGGATCGAGTATCATAAGCAGCCATAGGACAGCTCAGAACTCTGACTGAGGGCAGGGATCTGAATATGGCAGGGCTTGAATTCTCTCATCTGGATGTCGGCAAGGGCTATGGGAAGTCGCAGCAGCTCAGAATGCAGGCCTCGTGGGGAGCTAACTTTGGACTGGAAGGGCAGTTTACTCGGGGCCCCAAATCCTCCCTCGCTGCCAAGTGACTTATGATGCTGGGATCCGTCCGCTGAGGCTCCTGTGGCCGGGGAGTCAGATCCCTCAGCTTCCTTTCCAACTGTGCCTCCTCCGCCTCCCAGACCGTTCACCGGCGGCCAGTCAGAAGGAGCACAGGATGCGAGGGGTTCTCTTAGAAGAGGTGGGTCAGATTAAATAAAATGAATACTTGAAAAATTCTAAATAAGTACAACGCGATAGATGCCTAAGAAGCAACATTGGTAAATCCGTCAGGAGTAATATGTAGAGCAAATAAATTTGAGCTGAATCATGTGATGCCTTCTTTTTTTTTTTTTTAATCTCAAAAGGACTGCTGATCTCTGCCGACATGCCAATGTACAGGACAGGCACTTCCATGAGCAGTTAGGGCCTCTTTGACAAGGAAACTTGGGTTTCTACTAGTAGAAAGAAGATGGTGGAATAAATACAAGCATCTGTCTCCCTGGACGCTAATAAAATGATACTAAAAGGGGGAAGAGGGACATAACAGTGGAGCAACCGGGAAAAGAATATAAGGGAAAGGAGAAGGATTTCAACACATTTCTGGAGGTCAAGGAAAGGATGGCAAAGAGAACAGGGCAGATGATGGTTAATTTTATGTGTCAACTTGGGTAGGCTGTGGCGCCTGGTTGTTTGGGGAAAAAACTAGTCTAGATGTAGCTGTGAAGGTATTTTGTAGATGTGATTAATGTTTATGATCATGTGACTTTCTGTAAAGGAGAACACCCTCTGTAATGCAGTGGACTGTGGGAGAGAGGGTCTGGCCAATGAGTTGAAGGCTTTAAGAGCAAAAACTGAGGTTTCCCAGAGAAGAAGGAACTCTGCCTCAACACTGTAACAAGGAAATCCTGCCCAAGTTTCCAGGCTGCTGGCCAGCCCTACGGACTTGGGACTCAAGACCACAATATTAGCTCATCTGAATTTCTAGCCTGTTTGCCTGACCTATGGATTTTAGACTTCCCGGTCCCCACAATCATGTGACTCAATTCCTTAACATAAATGAACCTCTATCTCTATCTCTCTGTCTATGAATATCTGTATCCACCTGGTTCTTTTTCTCTGGAGAGCCCTGACTCATACGGAGTGAGAATGTAAGAGCCTAGAACATGTAGGTGAAAACTTCGGTTAAGTGGGAGGGTGGGAGTGAGCCGCCTGGCAATGTACCAGTAAAACCCCAGGCTCACTGGGCACCTGCAACAGAGACTGGGATTTTGAAGGGAGCTGAAAAGCAGAGAGGTTCATTGAAGTCTACCTAACGTACAGGGGGCCCGCAGGTGCCCCTCACTCTTCTCCCCATCCCCAGCCTTAGGTCCATGCGCTGTGGTAGAAACCCAAAATTGACCTGTGGGCACACTATTAGAGGACTCTTTTATCTCTAAAGAAATTTTAGGACTGCCTGGAAATTGTACTATATGTGAGTTATTAACATTAGGGGAAGCTGAGTGAGGAATATACAGAAACTCTGTATTATTTTTGTAACTTTTCTCTAAGTCTAAAATTAGTTCAAAATAGAGCCTTAAAAAAATGTCTGGAAAGATGTAGGAGGGATAGAGTGTGTGCCAACACTCTAAAGAAAAGCCCTCCCCTCAGGCATTTGGAGCACCGCCCCCAAACTCCTGACTAAAACCTAGCCCCTTCTCTGTGTTGGGGCTTGGGGAGGGACATGGCTTTTCAATACAAGCATTTCTGTGCTATTCTATTTTTTAACTTATACATGTATCATTTTGATAAAAACTTAAAAGGAGAAAAAGAAGTTTCTTTCCGACTTGAATGAGCTGTTTTTTATGTAGGTGACACTCACTGACATCACTAACACATTTCACTGCGGAAGAAAAAAGCCTATAATAATAGGACCAAAGGGAAACAATTTCAAATGCAGACTTAGAGGCTCACACAGCAGGACAACCAGGAAATTTCTGAACTGTCCTCTTTGTCAGAAAGCAAAGGAAGTTTTTAAAACACACTTTAGTAGCCCTCCCTCTCCCCCGGACGCCATGGATTTTGTCAGTGTACGAATGCTAGTTCACCATAGATCTAAGCGTAAAAATGGACCAAATGCTTCATAAGCTGGTCCACTGACACCATCTCTTGGCTGAGAAATGAGATTTGTGGATTATTCAGTTCTACTGTGACCTAGCAAACCACAGATTGTAATACACATAGAGGAGAGAAATGTTTTACTGACAGCACCAGTAGGAATATATTAATTATAACACTTAAAGCACATCAATGATAATTATGAACAGCTTCCTATGATGTTATGCCCTCATCCTCAGTGTCTTCTGCAATGATACCAACATGCCTTATTAAGAATGAAATTTAGCAGCATCAGGCTTCTTCTCTGAGTTTTTTCTCTCTACATCCATTAGCACTGTATTCTTTTCCTTGGCAAATGTATTCGTTGGCCTGATAAAATGTCTAGTTTTGTGAACTCGCCATATGCCTAGCAAGCAAAGGTCCCCAAAGATGTTTTCATTGACTTCACTGCCTTTCGGAATGGTTGTGCAGGGCCTGCCAACTGGGTCTTCTTCAGGCCACGTGCAATATACAAAGTTGGGAAATTCACTGGGGCTGCAAATGCGGGAGGCTCTGGGGAAACAATTTCCCGGACAATAAAAGGGAAAGCCACCCCGTGGGTTTAGTTAATGCCGAGTGAACAGTCACAAAACTGCTGGGTGCCCCAGGGCATGTGGCACAATCAAAACCTGTGATTGCCTCCCCACACTGCCCCAGCTTCTCGTCTGCTCTCGAATTCTGATAGCTCAGCTCCGAAAAGTCCACGGGCAGTCAAATCTGTAGCTGGAAACAAAACAAGCTGCTTCCTCTCCATACCACAGGTATCATATTTATTGGTCCTTAATATTCTGTCCAAAGTGGCATTGCTAAGGAGAATGTCGCATCAGCCCCAAACACAAGTGATGTTGCAGAACCTTCCACAGCATCTCCGAGCATGTGAGCTCAGGGAAGGAAGGGGAGCTGGTAGCTTTGAGGCTGACAGGCAAGCATTGAATGGACAGTCCCCTGAAGCAAAATCAGACAGAAAATCATCATTTTCCACTTGCTTTTCCATCTCCTTTCTGTTGTATTCAAGTAGAAGCTGTGAGTAAAATACAAAAACCCCACTGAGTCTAGTGCCCTTAGCTGAAAGTTTTCCTTAGTTGGGATCATTCCGTTAATTCCTACTTAAACACTGCAAGTAACCGGTTCCTGGAGGTTACTGGTTGGATTTCCAGGTCAGGGTGCTTGATACAATTACTACAGAACTTTAAAGGTTACAAAAAGGCGTCAGATGTCCACAAGCCACTGATTTTTTTTTCCTTCCCGTTTTTGATGCCCAGCTGATTCTGAAGCAAACCACCGTGACCCACAACAGGCTGCAGGAGGATGAGGCCTCCAACCCGAACAGCCTTTGAACTCACCTTCCTGTTGAGTCCAGTAGTGCTGATGGCAGCAAGAGCCAGACAGCACACACATACAGCTCTCCTGAATTCGGGCTGAGGTTCCAAGGCCAGTGGTAGAGGCCAAATCCATAATCCCCTCATACCCACCATATGAAATCTAGATAAGAAGCCTTATGAGCAAAGTACCTCCAGTGGTCAGAATCTGAAAGCGTTTAGGGGAGGCGCTAAATCAGTTATTAGGCAATTGATAATTTGAATAAAACTTGGAAAATCACCCTTAAAAGATGTACCATCTTCAGGTTCCCAGTATCCGATGTTATCGGATATCATCGCACCACGACACTGGTGACCGCCCAAAGGGCCTGGGAAATGACTTAGTGGCCCATTAGATTTTCTGAGCTTATCTGCAAAGCTGCTCTAATCTCCCCTGAATATCAGGTCAGTGTCTTGCCAAGCAGCCAAACACTCACTTTAATCATTTTCAGGCAAAAAAAAAAAAAAAGTTCTCTTTATAAATAAAAAGCTTAACTCACTGAGATATGGTCTAAATCCCTCTTCCACTTCTCTTCCTTCCTCTCGACTCACCCACAGCTGAAGCAGAACAACTTCGTGGACACCTTTAAGCGACTTTCAGTCCACCTGAAATATATAATCCTACTGAAGTGACCTAAGATGGTGTAGATGTAACCTTAATTCTAGAACTTTCTTAGTGAATAGTATAGGCATGCAAAATAGAACAGCCACTTTGGAAAATGATTCGGCAGTTTCTTATAAGAATTAAACACACACCTGTCATTCAACCCAGCAATCCCACACCTAGGTATTAGTATTTACATAGGAGAAATGAAAACATATGTTCACATAAAAAAATGGTATGTGAATGTTTATAGTGACTTTATTCATAATGACTCAAATCTGGAAACAACCCAAACGTCCCTCAACTGGTGAAGAGATAACCTGTAGTATATCCATAAAATAGAATACTACTCAGGGACAGAAAGGAACTCACTGCTGATCCACACAACGACATAGACGGATCTCAAATATATTATGCTGCATGAAAGAAACCAGCCTCAAAAGGCTACATACCATCTGATTCCAAGTATGTAACATCCTGGAAAAGGCCAAACTATAGGGTCAGAAAACAGGTCAGTAGTGGCCAGGGGCTGGGAGTGAAAGGAAGAGTTGACTATAAAAGGGCATGAGAGGGCTTCCCTGGTGGCGCAGTGGTTGAGAGTCCACCTGCCGATGCAGGGGACACGGGTTTGTGCCCTGGTCCGGGAAGATCCCACATGCCGCGGAGCGGCTGGGCCCGTGAGCCATGGCCGCTGAGCCTGCGCGTCCGGAGCCTGTGCTCCGCAACGGGAGAGGCCACAACAGCGAGAGGCCCGCGTACCGCAAAAAAAAAAAAAAAAAAAAAGGCATGAGAAATAAAATCTCAACTACCAAAAGTACTCACCGAAAAAAAAAAAAAAAGGCATGAGAGAATTTTGCAGGGTGATGGCTCTCTTCCATATCTTGATTATGGTAGTAGTTACACGACTGTACATATTTGTTAAAAATGCATAGTTCCGTACACTAAAAAAAAGTGAATTTTACTGTATGTAAATTATACCTCAATAAACCCAACTTGAATACAAAATCTCAGCAGAAAATGCTCAGTGATTAAGAAAGGCAGCCTTCAAAACAGCTGATTAACTTCCCGCCTACATTAAGATCGCGAGGCCTTCTCCCAAGCTGGATCTGGTGATGCTCAGAAGCCAGGCACTCAGTCACTCTTGGACACATAGTTTAAATAAAGCACTAATACGTAAATCAATAAAGCTGCGTGCCAGCATGCCACTGCGTCTGGGGTTACTCATTTAGGATGTTTTCAAGCCTGTACTTCATGAGAGAGCTTCTGACATTTTGACATGAAGGTGCTGTTGATTTTACAGGGTGCTGCATGTGTTCCTACCTTGCTTTGCCTGGAGTTCTCACCGCCTGGATGTCACTGCTTTTACAATCATTGGGGTCAAGAAGTTATTTCAGACTGAGAATTCAAGCCTTCCCTGTGTTTGTGTTTTCGATGATAAAGCAAATTAATCTTTATTATTCTGATCAGACATAACACAGAGAAAAGAGACTTCCCTAATTCAGTGATATTCTTATAGATTACTTGTACAGAATTGTTTTCGGCCCAAAAATATTTATGTCCTTGACATTCAAAGGATTTTGTTTAATTTTCTTCTGGATGCCATGGCCATAATATACTGTCTCCATTCTGAATGGCTATGATTTGAAACTAGGCTTTATTTCCTCTCTATCCTTCTCCCAGTAAAAAACATTTATTAGAAATCCGCTATATGGAAATAAATGCTAAAGGCAGACAGAATGAGAAATTCAAAGATGCAGGCTTTTGGGCGGCCTACATCAGCTCTTCAAAACCTCCCATGGAAGGCAGAGCGTGATGTATTATAAGCAGAGGCTGAAATATAGTGCTAAAGCAGCAAGGGGGAGGGGAAACAATCTGGGAAGGTGGAGTTTAAGCTGGGCCCTTGAAGGATGAAGAAGACTGGGACTGCAGACAGTCCAGGCCGAGGAACTACTTTGCATAAAGGGTCTTGGGAGTGCACATTTGTTTAAGCCAGGTATCATCAGCTGGCATCCTGGAGCCTGAAAACCGTGACTATTTAAAATTCTTTTGGAATTTCCATGTCTCCAGGCCTTGGGGCTCTCCATTACTCCATGAATCCCAAAGTACCCTATTCTCTCACACACTACAGCTTCGTGTACTTAGGTTACCGTCCTTGTTCAAACAGCATTTATTTCAGCGGGGACCCTCGTTTAAGTGGATTGCTTGTGGCCGAGTGTCAAGTTATGAAGAGGTGAGAGAAAAATAAAAATAAAACGAATAGGAAAGGGAGAAGAGGGCACAATGGTGGCAGGCTTTAAGATGGGGTGGAGAACTTGCTCCTCTCCAGTGGGGTATGGATCCAGGATCTTTACTCTCCTTGGGGAGTGGTGTTAGCAAAAAAACACTAATAATGAATGCAGGAGACACTTCATTGTGGAATTGTCATTGCTAATAAGAAAATGAAAATCATCTAAATGTTCATCAACAGGGAACTGCTTAGGACTTCCCTGGTGGCACAGTGGTTAAGAATCCACCTGCCAATGTAGGGGACATGGGCTCGAGCCCTGGTCCGTGAAGATCCTACAAGCAACTATGACCGTGCGCCACAACTACTAAGCCCGTGTGCCACAACTACTGAAGCCCGCATGCCTAGAGCCTGTGCCCCGCAACAAGAGAAGCCACCGCAATGAGAAGCCCATGCACCGCAATGAAGAGTAGCCCCTGCTTGCTGCAACTAGAGGAAGCCTGAGTGCAGCAATGAAGACCCAACACAGCCAAAAATAAAATAAATAAAATAAATAAATTAAAAAATATACTCAGGCCCTTCACAATTAAGTAAACAAAAAAAAAAACAACAGGGAACTGCTTGAATCGATAATTGATTATTTACATAATGGGATATTATAGTCAGTAAGAAAAAAAATAGTGTGAAGAGATAGGAAAATCTCTAGGATAAATTACTCATGTTATTTAAAAATCAGGGTACAGAGGAGTATGTATAATGGACTCCCTTTTATATTTGCATACGCACACAAACTTCTAGGAGGATACATAAAAATTGTTCACTTTGGTTACATCTGGAGAGTGAAAAGTGAGGGTAGGAGAAAGAGAAAAATTTACTTTTCAATTTATACCCTTCATAACTGAGTTTATTTATTTATTTATTTTTATTATTTATTTTTTTTGCGGTACGCGGGCCTCTCACTGTTGTGGCCTCTCCCGTTGCGGAGCACAGGCTCCGGACGCACAGGCTCAGCGGCCATGGCTCACGGGCCCAGCCGCTCCGTGGCATGTGGGATCTTCCCGGACCGGGGCACGAACCCATATCCCCTGCATCGGCAGGTGGACTCTCAACCACTGTGCCACCAGGGAAGCCCCAACTGAGTTTATTTTTAACCACTTGTGCAGATGATGATAATCATCATCACATAAAGTATTAAAGAATACTTAAAATAGTTCCTGGGCTGACTTGCAATTTAATATGAAGACCACTGGCTACTGTTGTTAGAGGGCCAATACAGAGACTAGAGGTTCATTTCAATAACTATTAAACGGTTTAAAAGTGGTTACTGGATATGTCATTGTCTCAATCCTTGAGCAGCCAACAGCGGAGTGCAGCATCAAGTTAAGACAAAGAGAAACACAACGGACATGATGTGAATGTGTGGGAAAGCCAGGCAGAAAAGACTTCCTGGTGGAGGCATGGATTAGGGTTTGGATTGGTGAAGCAGAAGCAGCAAGGAAAGGGCAACAATGAGAGAACAAGGAAACAATATGGTGAGCCCTTTACTTGACATACAGGCATTTGCCCTTCTTATTTCTGTTTTGGATCTGATGTGCACTAAGATCTGAAAATCCCAACCCCTCTCAATCACAATGGCAATACCTTTCCATCAAAGACTTTAAAGACTGAAGCTACTTGGACCAAGACCCATGAACTAGACTTAGTAAGGAGACAACACTACTAAGGAATTCCCTCCCATCGCCCACCCCCCAACACACATGCATGCTTAAGCATGTACACAGGCACTTTAAAACAAATTCTCATCTCCTTTTCTTTGTCAGAGGTAAAAAAGCTTTGCCACGTATATGAATAATATTCAACTAGCCAATCTCCCTTTTAAAGGATTGTTCTTTATCAACGTATTTGCTTAGTGCTCTAAGCACTAAGAAGTTTCTCCAGAAACACTGTCTTCTTTTTGCAAGTGTGGGGACAGAGTAGGAAGAGGAAGATCTCTGCCCTGATCAACAGTCTTACGATTTCTCACCATCGCTGGTACCCCAAAGTGGAAGGGCCAGGGGACTCAGGACAGTCTTTTCTGTGGATTCAGATTCTCTTTCTAATGGAAACAGTAGAATAACCTATTCAGTTTATTCTTCTAAATGCCAGTTTAGCCAAGATGAATGGATACCTTATTTTTTGGTAAGACTATCATTTTTTCAGACTTCCTCCCTCTCTCTCTGGAGAAATTATGTGAGATGAGCAATAATTCTCTGTGTTCATTTAGTACATCTGACCAACCCAGGCTTAACTGCTACTATTGTCAGGGAATTCACCATTTGTGCTATGGTATCAATATAGCAAAGAAACACTGCCAGTTACCTTAGAAAATGATCATAATAAATAATCGGCTGATTGTTTATCACTAGAAAGAAAATACTGAAGCACTTTTATTACAGAAACCCATTGGAGGCTCTTGGCAATCTAAGAACTAATGAGGAAATATTAAGAGAAAAAACAAAATAATATTAGCCTATTCCTAAAAACTCTCCTGGCTGGTATTATAAAACAGTCTCTTGAATGGCAGGAAATAATATATCTCACAACATGGGAAATCTTGGGTCTTGGTGGGTTATTTTCTTTTATTTTGTGTAGGTCCCAAAAGAAGTTAGAAAACATCATGTGCAGGGGAAGGAGGGAGCGTTGGAAGTGCAAAAGCAGCAGCAGCTTCCAAGTGGCCCATGTGGCAGCCAGTGAGCCCGGTAACCAGGAATCAGCCAGGCCCGGCAGTGGATCAGAAAGCAAAAAATGCTGACTTACGGTGGAGCAGAATTCTGCTCTTGTAGCTAAGAATAAAGTACAAAATTCCTGCTCCCTTTTCAAGCCGCTCCTTGGCCTTAACTTGGAGAATGTACTCCAGCTTGGGTCAGGGATGAAACCGGAGCAGCCACACTAGAAGGGCACTTGGCCTCACACCAACATGCTTCTTTCTCAACTTGGCTCTCTGCGAGCCCAGTGCAAACATTCAGCATTCCACGGCCAAGGCCACACACACGAAAGCCATCAGGTGGAGATGGCCACAAACGTACTTTTTCACAGTGGGGAGAAGAGGTGGGAAGATGAGGTGGGGGAAGGTCAAGAACAGGGTGGAGAGAAGGGAACCTCATGAATGCTTCAAACTCTATGCCAGGAGGACAACAAACAGATATTTCCCTGGCTATCAACCTGAGAAAAGCCACTTTTTTAAACAAAGTCTCATATGTTCCCCTGCACCACTCCCTCTGTGCCAATCACCAGATGCCAAAAGAAATTGAAAAGCTATATCACAGGGAACTCTACTCAATACTCTGTAATGGCCTATATGAGAAAAGAATCTTAAAAAAGAGTGAATATATGTATAACGGATTCACTTTGCTGTACACCTGAAACGAACACAACATTGTAAATCAACTATACTCCAATAAAAATTAAAAAACAAAAAACAAATTGAAAAGCTATAAAGATTTGTGGTTAAAAGAACAAGCTCCAGGCTTCCCTGGTGGTGCAGTGGTTGAGAGTCTGCCTGCTGATGCAGGGGACATGGGTTCGTGCCCCGGTCCGGGAGGATCCCACATGCCGCGGAGCGGCTAGGCCCGTGAGCCATGGCCGCTGAGCCTGCGCATCCGGAGCCTGTGCTCCGCAACGGGAGAGGCCACAACAGTGAGAGGCCCACATACCGAAAAAAAAAAAAAAGAACAAGCTCCAAAATATTTGTGGATGTTACCTAAAGACACTTCAAAGTGATGGACTGAAGTAAAAAAAAAAAAAACTAAGAACTGGGAGAAATAGTACCACATGCCACAAGACATCAGGAGGAATGCATACATGCCAGGAAACCAGAGAGGCTCCCAGAAGGTTCTTTCTCAGCAACCCCTCTCAAGGAGAACTAGCATATTGAACTCGCCACATAATTGCTTTTCAGGTCTGTTTCCCAAATAATCCCTCAGTGAATATCTACGTCAGCAAAACAATAGGAATTTTTATATTGATCCTATAATACTGGCAGGTCTGTGAGCTATAGGCCTCAGTTGGGGCAAACACGTAAAACATTGCCCATGGGGATATGAAGTTTTTATCTAATGTGGATGATGCAGAAAATGGGTCCATTTTCTTCCTTTTTCCAGATGGCAGAATTTTTTTCCTTATACAATGCCCATTTTAATGGCAATTATGCCCAGACCAGCTTTCAGTGAGCCCATTAGAACCAGCCAGCCCAGCACAATCTCTTGGACTGCCTGCACCCTGGGGACAGGGAGGCTATTTACAGGGCAAAGTCCTGGATGACTTGACCTACATCCTGGGCCTCCCAGCTCCAAACTTTAATCCTTGTTCTTGAAGGCTACTCTGTCACTGACTTGCAGATTTGACCCTCACTATTCTATGCCCAGGCATAAATTTACCCCATTACAGCTTCTGCCTAGCCAGTCCCCTTGCAGTAATGCCTCCCAGCTGATTCAGCCCCTGGTCCTGTGGCACCTGGCTGCTTCGGGGGGCAGCACTCCCCCTCAAAGAGATGTATTTTTAAGGCATGCTATTTGTTTCCAGATAGTGAAGTTTTCTATAAATCAAATATGCGATCTAATTTATTTGTTTCAACAGACATACCAAAAACATATGATTGTAAGACTGTTAGTGCAGAAGGTACGACAAATAAGGCACTGCTCTCACCCTCAAAGAACTTACCCATTCCTAATGCCCCACACTGTGTAGAAATCAGCCCGCTGCATGGAAGCCATCTTATGGAACAAAAGCAAAATAATAACAATGCCTTAGAGTCATTCTAAACTTTATAGATTTCAAGAGGCTAGTACATATATTCCAATATTAATGATCTTAAGTCAAATTCTCGCTAGTGAATTGAAAGAGATCCTTAACATCATTTAACCAGCTTTGGGCTATCTCTATTCCCGAGCCCCTTAGCACACCTCCCTCATTAACTTCTTCTCCCCAAAACTTAGGAGGCGTCATGCTTCCATTTCATTCCTCTTCCCACATATTCAGTTCATTTTCAAGTCCTGTGTATTCTGCCACCTTGAAATGAGACACTTCTCGCCAGCCTCAATGCTGTCACCTTACTCAAGCCATCTGAATTACTACGGTAATCTCCTAATTGGTTGCCTTGCTTCCCCTTTTGTCCATGTACAATCTATTTGCCACGCAACAGCCAGTGATCAGGGTGCCCATAACATGCAAGGAAATGGTGGTGAATTTGGTCCCAGCAACTTTTATTAGTCTGGAATGCTGGGAAGTGATCTAACATGCAGGAGGATGAGGAATAATTTGGATTTGGCAGTGCCAGTGACTTCAAAGCATCACTCCTCTTTGAAAAAGGCAAGAATGAATTACTGTATATAAGGTTCCAGGAAGACAGCTGTAATCATGTGGACGCATGCCACTCAGAGACACTACAGAATGGACACTACACATAGTGACATATTCCAGAGGGTATGGAATGAGAAACAGAGGCAGACCAAGGAAGAACTGAGTACGCTTAGTGAAGAGTGACAGGGCGCAAAAGGATTTCAAGAATGAAGCTGGGAACAATACCCAGCCACCAGAAAGATGTTAACCCTGTCATGAGTGATGAAACCAGTTAAGAATTCCAGCCACACAGTAAGGCCTTGAAGGGTAAAGAGCTCACATTATCTGAGCCCTGATAGCATTTGTCTGGTGATTATCAGAAGACTGAGGAATAGAGACGAGGGTTATATTTAAAATGTTTATTAGTTTTCAAGTTCCTTCCCTACCGTTGGTTTGAAGTCTGGCCTATATACAACTGGCATAGTTTTGTGACTGTGAAAGATGTACTGCCTGTCACTATTCTTGGTGTCTCTTTCATTGAAAATAAACTGATGTTGTATTTGGATGGGCAGAGGATCTTATAAAAGATCTAAAGGGAAGAGATGGACACAGAGATGATGGAAAGCAATTTTACCAGCCTCAAACTGGAGTAAACTGTTACCATGCTTAGTCTGGCTCGGTTTGCTTGTCTGTTTTTGGTACTGATTTTAAAATGGTTAGTTATTTTAGCAGTCCAGTGTTGCATTAGCACTAAGACCACCATATCAGAGTGAAAACTATCACCAGGCCATTTCCCAGAGCCTGGACAGCCATGCCTTCAGGTGAAACAACATCACTGCAGAGGTCTAGAAGGTGGTCAGGCTCATTAGCGTCCCTTAGGCATTTTTTTTTTTTTTTTTTTTTTGCGGTACGCAGGCCTCTCACTGTTGTGGCCTCTCCCGTCACGTAGCACAGGCTCTGGACGCGCAGGCTCAGCGGCCATGGCTCACAGGCCCAGCTGCTCTGCAGCATGTGGGATCCTCCCGGACCAGGGCACGAACCCGTGTCCCCTGCATCAGCAGGCGGACTCTCAACCACTGAGCCACCAGGGAAGCCCCCTTAGGCATTTTTAACACAGAGAATCCAACCCCTTCTTATATCACATTTTGAGCCGGTTGAGCCCCTTGCTACAAGCCCAGTTCTTTTCACAAATCAGAGGTTACTGGGGGTTTAAGACGGAATTCATTTTTACTGAACCAATGCTTTGCTCTTACTACAGTGGAGTATGCTGGCAGGAAACTCTGCCTGGAGGGTGCGATCAATAACTAGAGCAGAGGGAAGAGGGCAGAGCATAGACCACATGTGCTACTGGACTGAGCAGCTTGAGGATGAAGATTCTGTCTTGTTTGTCTCTTTAGCCTCCAGCCTCAAAGATGCCCAGCACTCACTCAATGCTTGCTGAATTGAACTGACAGTTGTAAAAAAAAGAAAAAAAGAAGCCCAAGGGTGGAAGCTTGGTGAGCGGGGTGGAAGGAAACTGGAAAAATAAGGGTTTGGGGGTATTAGAGGAGTAAATAACTCTGGTAGGAAACGAGTGGAGAGAAAAAAAATGACAAAAATTTACCAAAACTGAATGGAGAACCAAATGTCAAAAGAGGATCCCACAAAACATTCCATTCATACACAGGTATGCATGAGTGCACACAAACACACGTGCATACACATGTGCACAAAAGCATGGTCAATACCAGTGGGGAACAGAACTCGCTAGAAGGACTGAAGGGCAGGAGGGGTCTGGGAGGCACCCTCTTTGCTTTTAGCCCCTGCTCCCAGGATGGGGAGGTGGGGTGCTGCGGCTGAGGGAGGCTGGGTGCAGCCAGGGGACGAACTCCAACCGGAGGCCCCACTTAGGTTGGGAGCTCCAGACACTGGACTCCACGGTTCTTTCCTTTGTTCCACAGGAACACAGGGGATGATCCCTCTTCACTAATTCCAAAGGAGATCCCTTCTAGTTCAATTTCACAATGTAAACCAAAATTTACCTGACAATTCACTTTGTTTCTATCATCCATATACAGCAATGAATGAACTGTTCCCTATAAATAGGTTTGCAACACTGGGATGTGCCTTTTGCAAACATGAAAGTGGAATTGGCCTGACAGCGATCAATAATGCTTGCCTACTTCCCTGTGCAGCTCTGTTTATTTTTAGTCCCTACACAGAGCACAATGTTTGTAGGAAAAACTCTATATATCACCTTCAAGAATATTACTAACTAATGACCCAGGCAGAAAAAAAATTACACCTACTTTATTCCTATCATTACCTTTTTTATAGGAATAACTTCAGACTCGGCAGGAATTTGTTCTACCACCTTATCACATAGATTCAGGCCTTTGGGGAAGGAGATCGTGAAGCTTATAAAATTCCATACTTCCTTTATTACTCCCTGTTTTCTTCCATTTGCCAATTTATCTAAGAGTTCGTTTCTCCATTGCACAGGCAAAGAAGTGCATTTTAGTGCACATAAACCCAAAAAGAGAGCTTTCGGTTGCTTAGAAATAGGAAGGCGTGTGACCCGCTGCCTCACCTCTTTACTTGTACATCATCATTTAGAGCACGAAGCTGCAAAACCCCAGAGTAACATCACCGGGTTCAGCAGTATAAAAGGTGCATTAGAAAAAGGATTGGAAGCTGGAGCAAGTAATTGGGACTTGATTCTCTGCAACGGTTGTCTTGCCCATCTCTGCGTTTCCTATGGAGTTCAGCATAATGCCCTCACACAGCTGGTGTCATTTAATGCCAAACAAGTTTCTCCTAGACATAAATTGTATTTGGATTATTTGTTGCATATTGGAGTCACCAGTGAACTTGTGAATTCCTTGGGAGCCCAACTAGAGTTCCATCCTCATGTTTGCATCCTCAGCAACCAGACCAAAGCCTAGAATGGCATATGCTCAGGAAGTCTTGATTGAAAGGTCAGATTATGTCACTGTGTGACCATGCATAAGTCGCATAACTCCTTAGGTCATTCATGTCCTTATCCAGGGGGTTGAATGGAGTCTATGACAGTAACCATCAGTGGGCATGTGATTGCCCTGAAATTCTGGGCAAAATTTTATTTGGCAGAGTATGTATATAATTTTTCTGAGAAGAGGGTATGTATCTTTTATTGTTTCAAAGACTCTGTGACTGTTCTCTGCCCCCAAAAGTTTAAAAATCTTTAGCCTAGAGCAGTTGTTTCCAAAATTATTGAATCATGAATTCCAACACTAAAAAGCTTTTGAACGTGCACACCATGCTCATGTACTAGATATGTATCCATGTACTATATTAGGTCCATTATAAAACAAACATCAAAATGACAAATGTACAAGGTAAATATGAAATAAGCAATACTTTAAATATTTTCTTTAACTACATCTAAGAGTAAAAAACCCTTTTCATCTTACTGAACAGTTATCATTTTATCGAGAGTAATGTGACTGAACATCGTGTTGAAAATCTAGATTTAATTATTTGTGATGTGTTAATTTGAAGGTCTAATTTTAAGTTCAATTTATTTTACATAGGTGGGTTTTAATGGCTGTCATAATTTTAAGCAATAAAATCACATACAACATAAACATTTCCAAACTCTGTTTTTACAATATTCTCTCTATAATAAGAGTTTCTTTAAAATTCAGTTCTTTTCTTACTTAGTCTTAAAATGATACCTTTATTTTGAGAGGACAAATTAATTATGTTTTTAATTTTTTAATTTTTATTTTTTAAAAATTTATTTATTTATTTATTTATGGCTGTGTTGGGTCTTCGTTGCTGCACACGGGATTTCTCTAGTTGTGGCGAGCGGGGGCTACTGTTTGTTGCGGTGCACCGGCTTCTCATTGTGGTGGCTTCTCTTGCTGTGGAGCATGGGCTGTAGGCGTGTGGGCTTTGGTAGTTGTGGTGCACGGGCTTAGTTGTTCCATGGCATGTGGGATCTTCCCAGACCAAGGATTGAACCCGTGTCCCCTGCATTGGCAGGTGGATTCTTAACCACTGTGCCACCAGGTAAGCCCTAATTATGCTTTTTAAAAAAAATGACCTCTAAGTAGCATACTACTGAAGCTGCTTATTATCACAGAAGTGGTCAACAAAATATGAAACCATTTCCTTTTCATACAAAGAAAAATGAATATAACTTATCGGTAAGTTTGACATCTCAAGTATTTTTCAACAAGATAACCAGCAAACCTCTGTGAGGTTTCATGGTCCCTTCTTAACCTTATACAAAATATCGTATGGCTTCTGCTATATGGTGTATTAAAGGTTTGTTTTTATAAAATTAACTACAAAGTAGCATCCTGCAGTATTTTGTGTTCCTCTGGCTTCAACAACTTGGCTGCACTAGCTTGCTTATGAATGATACAGTGAATGAATTTCTCTCTTGTAACCTTACCCTACAATCCTTCTCTAAGGAACAGCTGCTGTTTTAAGAGGAAATGCTACTTAGGTTTTTTCATAAAACATTTTCATTAAGATTATGAATAAATCTCATCTAGTGGTGGCTCACCAAAAAGAAGCACTTAGTATATTTCATCGGTAAAAGAGAAATGAATAAATACAATAGGTTAGATCTAACATCTTACCAATGTAGAACAAGTCTTTTGCTCCCCATAACTTGTTCTAATATGGTATTTGCTTCTTCACGATTTCAGCAGTATCTTCAATAATACTTTCAGCAGCATTTTGACAAAGAAACTCATTTTAGATAGATTGTTTTTAACATATCTTATCTGGTCTTATATTAGGAGGAAGAACAAGTGTTTCCTAAAGATATGTAGCTTTTTTACTTTTGGGTACAAGTAAAAAACGTCAAAAGAGGTTCAAACCACATTTTAGTTTGACGAAATTTCATAAAGATTAGGAGGTGAATTTAAACATTGGTTAAAAAAAAGTTGCAGAGGTTATCCTCCATGTTTTGCTAATCATGGTACCTTCATATTATCATTAGGAAATTTCTCAAGGCAAAGTATACACCTCCTTCTAAAGTATTTATTCTTAATGATAGTAGATGTAAGTCTGTATTTCAGTTATTTGTCTTGATAATTTTGAGATCTGAGGGCTGATTTCTGATCAGAACTGATTGTACCGTTGTTTTTAACTCACAACGCAGCTAACAAAGAGCCTGTCCTAGAATGAAGTGTCAGCTCTTCCATCCTCATATTGCTCCCTTGTGATTGCTTTCACAATTAGTGATATCTTTAATCCATATTTTGTTTTTGCCAGAATCTTTTTAAGCTACTTGCCCTGTTGTGTTTTTTTTGTGGGGGGTTGGTTATTGTTATTGTTGAAAGCTAGTTTAATTGAAACTAATAATATTCTGCAGATTAACTTAATTGGACACATACGAATACAGTGCAACATGCTGTACACAGGTGAGGGGATCACTGTCAATGCTTGTATATTGAGGGAAACTTACTCCTCCCTCAGAATATAGGGCCTCCTGACTTGAAGAACAGGGGAGGGTACAAATACAAATTCATATATAGTAGTAAAATTTAATTTTTCTTATTTTTGGAGTATAAAAAATGAAGAGACATTCTAGTACTTTTTTCCCATGCCCCATTGGTTTATCTTGGAAATTTCACTTTCTAAACCCTGATTTAGATAATCTCCAGTGCCATTTCCAACTCAAAAATTAAAAATTAATGGACGTCCTGCTAGAAAGGTACTCTCATTGACTGCTCAAACAACTCTTAGATAATCCCCAAACTTATGTTTCCTGGTAGCTCTGGAAAAACCCTCCATCTACAAGTCTACTGAGTGAGGAATGAAGGCAGGTTGCCTGGGTGAGTCTTCTTCTGCTGTCACCTAGAAGAGAGCCTGGTTGAATTCATCCAGAAGAACCAGGTAAGGTCGGCCAGTGTCTGTCTCCCCAGTAGCCTACATTCACCTACTCCTCAAATGGACTGGCAGTTTTTAGCCTCCACAAACATTAAAACATGTGATTGTGATGTGTCTCCAGGCAAAATTATTCAGCACACACAAATTTCACTTGGAGGCCTTGACAGCTGCAAGTGGGAAGTATGTGATGGGGTCAGGTGTTCTCATGGTTGTTCTGGACAGCTCCATTTTGTGTGGGAAGAAGAAACAAATTGTATTCTATTATGTGGAAGGGCTAAGTTTTCTAACTTTAGAATCAGTTAGCACCTGGATTATTTTCTTTGAATGTGGTTTTCTACATTGCCATGCTGAGGGGCAGGAGCTGCAGAAGTCTAGCGTGTTCTCTGTGGCCAGTGGTAACAGTCATCTACCAGGCAGTGGGCCAGACAACCCAGTTCAGCAACCAAAGCCTATTTCAAGAGTCTGAAAGGACAGACATAAACATCTAGGAGAAATTATTTGTACAGTGGAAAGACCTGGTTACCCTTAACTCTTAAGGGACTAACTTACAAGAACATAGGTAGGTTTTAAAATAAAGAAAGACAGGGACTTCCCTGGTGGTCCAGTGGTTAAGAATCCACGCTTCCAGTGCAGGGAACACGGTTCGATCTCTGGTCGGGGAACTAAGATCCCACATACTGTGTGGTGTGGCCAGAAGAAAGAAAGGAAGACAGGGCCAAAAGACAGTCTTTGGAATTTTGTCCAGTCAGATTTCCTCCATGAAAATTAGCTGCTTTTCTGTTCTTTGAAAACTCCCAAGAAGGAGATTACAAAGCCTCTAATTCCTTTCCTCTCACAACCAGAGTCTTTCACGAAAGCTAAGGATAAGTCACTCTTAGGAAATTAACCTTGATTGGCTATGTCTGTATTTGAGGACAGGATAGTGTAGAGACTATAGGTAACATTAAGGCTTTCTTTCTTCAGAAAGAAAGTTTTGTTAACAAAAAGAAAGACAACAAGAAAAATAATCCTATCTAAGTTGTTTTCTATATTTTAGAGATTCCACCAACATTATCTACTATCACCAGAAAGCCTAAGATAATAAAGGGTTGTATGTATCTCAGTTAAAATTATGTAATACGCTTTTCAGTAGGCTTTTTAGAAAGTGACAAGATGGCTCTTATAAATAAAGCTTTTATTTGTGTTACTTCCTTGCACACAGGTTTATAAGCACTGGTATTGTATCTCCTATATGAAGGGACAGAGGTTATTAACTGTGTGAATCTTGACTGGGTTCCTGTTCCATGTTTGCATACTGGATTCCCTCTCTTTATTTTCCTGTGAACCTAGACCCTCCATACCCACCCCCATCCCCCCATTTATGCCCTTCTTGCGTTAAAGTATGAAACCTACTTTGGTTAATCTTGCTTGGAATTTGTGATCAGACAAATGGTATTTGAGCTCTTCCTTATAACACAGGTAAAAAAAACAGCCAAAATAGGAACTCAAACAGCCAACCAGTAACTGGTGAGCATTGCCCTTACAATTAAAAGTTCCCAACCAGAAAATTTTACATCTTTTTCCCTACAGAAAAGAAAAATAAACGGTCTTGAAAGATGAATATAATCATAGAGTATTAACACTGGAACAAGTCCATAAAAATGGTCCTTTTTTTTTTTGTTCCTTTTCTAGAAGAGAGACATCAGGCTCAGAAAGGAGCCTGGGGACTTACTGCATATCCACCTCTTGTTAGAGGCAGAGCCAGACCCAGGCTCAGGGTTCTGACTAGGGTCAAAGAAGAATGGGGTATCTGGCCTTCTGGTCACTTACGTTGACATCAAAGAGAAGTCTCATAGCAGTAACTAAAATTAGATAACCATTTTCATAGGGTGGTAAGGAGTTCTACACAGCACATAAAGATTTAAATATTTATTAGTTATTCATACAGTTTTGAAATTAGAAAGGGATTTTTTCAAAGATTTTCAAAGCACAAATCTATTTCAGGCACTCCTAAATATTTTCTAGGATGTTCCCACCAACATCTGTCAACTGACAGAGGCCTAGAAAGTGAGCTAACTTTATAGCTCACAACCAGCTTACTTCATCGTGGGCAAGAACCCGGCACACACAATGGTGCAGTCAGACCCAACTGCCGCATCACTTGTGTTTGCTTCAATCAGAAGCCAACAAACCTCTTCCTGCCAAATGGAAACCACTCCCAGAATTTTCATTCCAGAGGGATGTCTGTGAGAGCTGTGCTTCTGACCCTTTTCGAATATACCATACCTGGATCAGGAATAAAAATGTAGGCTCTGTGTTTAAGCTGGAGAAGGAATAAAGACTAAAAAACACTGTCAAAATACTTTCTTTTCATTGAGGCTCCAAACCACTCAGCTCACCTCTTGAAAGTTATAACCTGCATGAAATAATCCTAGTTCAAAGTGGAGTGTTTTAATCTGCATTAATGACCTTTGAAAAGGTGAGCCTAGGAAGGCCTCTGAGATTCAAGCAGTGAAACTATCTATGCAGGGTACATGGAATCCACGAGCCGGGGTACTCCTGTGAAGGACTCTGTGCTGGAAGTGAATGAATCCTCGGTGCTCTAAGGACAGACTCAAATTCAGTCATCTCGGCATGCCTCCATCCGCTCATCCAAATAACCGCCGGCTCTCTGTGCTTGCGTTCAATTGCTTAATCTAGCGTGAGGGGATGGTTTCTCTCAGAATCCAAGGCTCCATCTTGGTCTGGCTCCCCCAAACAAAGTATGGGGCAGATGCAGGAAAGCACTGCTTTTTTTCCTAGTCTTTTGTTAAAATTAGAATATGCAAATGTATGCAAAGTTAGGTATCTTCTGTGGTGAAAATTCCCACACATAAATATTAAATCTTCCTCATATTACCCCCAAAATAAAAGTAAAAAGTAACTGGATTCCCTAAAAGTGTACTTTTCTCACATATCCATATATACTACTACTTCACATTCAAATATTAGGATAAATGAGATTTTAAGAGAATTCACTTTTAACTGGCTGCTTACTCCTTGTTAGGAATTTCAACCACCAGGCAAATCTATACCTATAACTGTATATAGCTGATTATCGCTTCCCATTTATACTTCTAGAATGTGAAGGGTACCATTTTAATTGGTATTCAGAGGTCTGCTAATGTGCAGACCCAAGCAGTTCAATTATTTTGCCCAACTTGGAAAGTGAGTTATCTAGAAACAAATGGGAATGACAGATTAAAAGGCTATCCTTGTTAATACTTTCAAATTGGGCTAAAGTTAGTTATACCCTGTTGAGTTCTTCCACTTCTTAGGATGAACAATGCAGTACGCATGTCGAGACATATTGCTTGGGCCTCTAATCTTAGCTGTGACATTTCCTGTCTCATGTCCTACCATCAATAGTGACCTACTTGCTATACTATGTGACTTTCCAACTGGGTCTTTTAATGCTCACACATGGGAAACACAATTATTTTTATATTTAGCACAAGGTATAGCTGTGAAACATTTCAAATGATTTCTAGTTCAAGATATCCACACTAATCTTATTTGGTGGTAATCTTTTTTTGCTTTGTCATTTAGAAACATAATAATAGTTATAACCCATTAAAAACAAAGCTTTCACCTTTTTTTAAAAAAAATGCCACACTATGTCAGTATCTAATAAATTGAAAACTAATGAGCAGAAAGTTAAAGAATCATGTCCTAGTTACTTATCTTGTTTGAAGAACTGGACACAAATGATTCTTGTTGAAAGTGACAAGAAACAACACTGCTGGTATTATTTAGGTTTGAAATTCTTGGAAAAGTGAAAATAATTTATTAATGATGATAAAAGAGTAGACAAAAACTAACATTCAGAAATGCAACAGAAGTGTACAAAAAGACAGAGCCACAGGATTTGTTAGGTAAAACTAAAGCTCACCAAAAAACAGTGCACAATAAGATTACAAATACTGAGCAAGAAGGCCTTATAATACAACAAAATATGTCTGAAAGTAAGTCAGGAAAGTTGATTTGCTAGGCAAAGTAAAACTGTCATCCATAGTTTTATAATTAAGAAGAAAGCCATCGTTGCAAATTTATGTAAGTGTGTATGTAACATAGCAAATGACTGTTTAAAATTTTAAGTCTTTTCTTGTTAGCTTTGATCCACAAACCCTGAAGAAATGAACAAAGGATCCAACACTCTAATGAGAAATACTTGTTCCATGTCACTAGTGAGTAAGCAAATTCCCAGCACTTAACCAAATCTCCAAAACAGATGTCAGGAGTCTGCAATACACCTATTTAAGTGAATTTCCAACTCTGTGGCTATACCAGCTCAAAAGCAGCTGCTTTTGTGAATCATAAAGGGCCTTTCAAAGCACAGTGTTCACACATGGGAAAGCACATGTTCTACTTTGCCTCTGCCAAAGAAGCCTCACTGCCACCCCCCAAATCCTTGGGAAATATTCCAGCAATGTGTGTGCGCCCATTATGGATTCTTTCTCATTGCTACTGCTTTTGCTATACATTTTCTATAACCTCATGCTGTTTCCCACCCACACAGCTTAGAAAGAAAGAAAGAAGGCTTTCTTGAGCCACAAAAAGGCCAATCTACTGTATATGGCAACTACCCTATCAAAGGCAGGCTCTCAAGAGCTTACATAGACCATGCACCTGTCTAACTTTAGTAGTAATGATACGCTGACCCAGCCCTTTAATTACTGATCTCATTGTCACCTGGATCCTGATGGCCTCTTACCCAATCACACACCCAAATCTACCCAGGTTATAAAGTGAGGAAGAAAGGGGTCCCTGCCAGGATACACATGAAGGAACAGCATCAAAACATCCTCTTCCCTTTTTTTTTTCTGACTTGTCTCTGATACAAAACAAAAACAAATGTAAAGAACTAGATTAAAACTTACTCTCAAATGCAGATGTATTCTACTCACCATAAAATTTAGATCTGCTTTTGGAAATCTGATATGGGGAGTGTAGCTGAGAAGTGTACTTCATAGTAAGCGACTCTAACAGGTTTGTGTGGTAGTGGGACACCAGAAGGCAGAAAACAGCATCAAGTGGGTTTAGACTGATCCTGGGCACAGACGCTGTAGTTTGCGAGGTCACCTGGGGAAAGATCTGGGGAAGATGAGCAGGTAGGAGGGAAATGTGAAGTTCTTGTCAAAGTTGAAATGATGATTTATTTAGTTGAGTGGTAAAGTCACACTGCAAGCCCCAGAAAATAATGGCTCACAACGTATTTAGCAAATGACACGACAACCCACACAACTACAGGGAAAGGAAAAAAACACAAACGCACGTACTTTAATCGAGAAGGTCCTGAGCTGAAAGCCAAAGAAAAGGGACTTCGGAAGAAGGCTCTCTGTTTTATTTCTGTCAATCCCGTCCAAATTAATATGTGAGGTAAAGCTATTTTTCAATTTGCACCTTCATAATTACTTCAGAATAATTAACAACACAGTTCTAAGAATAAATCATTTTAGTAGATACCTGAGTGCAAATGAAAAATTGTGCGTAAGAGAAAACAATTTTAAGTGAATTTGCCACTCCAAATTATCATGCAATTATTATTCTCCCAATTTACAATTTAGCTTTATATGTATACCTTCATTATTTTAAGCGTTTATGCCCTGAAATTAAAGGAGTTGGCGTCCTTAAAACTATAATCAATATTAAAAACTAGAGTTAAGAGTATTACTCAAATTTCCCTCTTGGATTAAGCTCTTGAATTCTTATATAATAATTGTAGTAAGTCTATCTTGTTTTCCAAAAAACTTTGATATCTGTATTTTATTTTCCCTCAAAGAGAGAAAGCAAGCAAGCAGGCTTTTTTAGTTCTCAAATTTTACAGGAAAAAAAATCTACAGCGTGCATACTCAGCTCATTGACAATTATTACCTTACCTTATTCCTAGTGTAGGAGATAAAAGACTGACAAAGGATTCTTAGAGATTAATACTTCTAAATATTAACTCCATTAACTTATTCATTTGATTGTTCATTCATTTTACATATACAGTCAGGGTCTCTGCCCTCATGGAACTTACATTCTAGTGGGCGAAATAGAAAAAAACAAGTATACAAGTTGGTAAATTACATAAGATTGTTCAAGTACCATACTGGAAACAAAAATGGGACAGAAACAGGTAATTGGGTGGGCGCCCTAAACAGATTAGATGGAAGAGTCCTGGGAGGTGCCTGTGATGAGGAACCCAGAATGGAAAAGAGGTAGTTGTTCAAACCGAGGATGTGTGATCCAAGCAGAGGGAACAGCAAATGCAAAGGGTCAGAGGTGGGAGTGAGACTGGCTTATTAGACAAACAGCAAGGAAGTTAGTGTGCTTGGAAAACTGAGTGAGGGCAAGAAGATAAGTGGCGAGGTCACAGAGATGGGCAGGGCCTGATCACTTAAGGCCCTACGGGCCACAGAGTCTTGAGACTGTCTTCCAAGGCAAAGGAAAGGCAAGGAACGGAAGGCACATGAGCAGATGAAGTTGAGTCTCAATCTGAGCTTGCCCACTATGTGGCCTAAGCGAATCGCTAGCATCTCTTAGATGCTAAATTCCTCATTTATAAAAGGGCACTCAGTAAATAATGACCAGTTGCAATCATCAGTAATAATCATTATTGTTAATGCTCTGATATGTAAATAAAGTTAATAAAAAATTTTTACATTCAAATAGGCCTACACTGTAAAATAATATATCAGAAATATAGAATTATTGAGAAATAAGCAAATGAATCTTTTTTATTCAGTAAAGAGCATATTCTTATTGAGGACAAATAGACATAAATTAGTACATTCAAATTCATTAGGGCTTATTGTGGTTCTAATCAGAATAATTATTGATCTTGGCTCAGTTCTGTCCTTAATTAGCCTGCATTTTCTCTCCTTGTCAACCTAGCCTTGTCATTTTGTATCCAGAAATGTGTTGCAGTTCAGTGGCACCTACCAACTACAAAGCGGTCATAAGGGCGAATTTCACAGTTATTTTTCAAATCACAATGTGTAGTAGACAATTATAATTGCCTGACAGCATCTATTGCCCCCCTCACTTCCACACATGTATTTCTTCCTTACTAACAGAATCCTGATTTTGTTCAAATTCTTCTCTTTCCTCCCTCAGGCAATGATGGAGATCCTCTTGCTAGTGACTGATTTAGAGATGGGGCATGTGATCCTGTTCTAATCAACAGAAGAAAAGGCAGGTCTTCTTAGATTCTTCTGGGTAATGTTTTCATACTCTTCAAAAGGAGAACCTCTGGAAGGGGGATCCATTTTCTGTGCTGTAGATATTGTCACGCTTGCAATGAACATCTGCACTACTGCAGCCGTCTTGCATAAAAGAAGAGCCAGTCTTAAGTGAAATGGTCCCTGAGGACAACAGTGGCAGAGATGAAAGGAACCTGTATCATTGTCATTGTGCCACTGAATCAACCAATCCTGCTGCCTGCCCTGCTTCTCTCATGAGATAATATACTTCCTTACCGTGTAGGTCAATTTGGGATAGTCACCCAGAAAAGCCCAAGGGGAAAACACCCTAGAAATCACAACAGGAAGATGGTCCTTTGGCATGTGAAGCTGGTACCAAATGGCCTGTCTCGGGCTTTCCTAATCTTTCAAAAACTTTGACTTTCATCTCCCACTTGCCTAGGACATCTGTTTTTCCCCCAAGACCCAAATAAAGCACAGCTCTTATTGGTCTTTTTTTCCCATAAGGCTGCCAATTGTGAACCCTTATCTAATTACAAGAATATCAACAGAGAACACGTGGGACTAGCACAGATCCCAGGCACAGGCAGAAGCACTCCAGAGAGGAGGTGCAGTATTGTGATTTGTAGGCAGGAGGTATTCCTTTTCAGGAAGGAGGAACTACCATGATCATAATAGGACACTGCCTGTTTCCGTTTTAGTTATGTAGAGTTATTTTAAAATTAGGAAAATATTAGGAACCAGTAAAATAAAAAATCCATCTTAGAAAAAAGGATAGATGATAACTGACTGTGTAGGGAAGGGATGCAGTGGGCTTACTGCTTGGGGAGCTGCTGGTGGAGGATGCAAATGAAGTAAAATGAAAGATTATATAAGCGCCTAATGATTCACAATAAGCAAAAAAGCAGTATGGCTTGAAACCAAAGTAACCATTCCAGTCTAATAAGCATTTTTCCCACAAGAAAATTATAGAATTATAAATTTAGTCCATAATGGAGAGCAGAAACTGTAATGCACACAGATTTAATAATTTTGTATAGTATTTGAGAAACATGACTTAGAAAATAGGGTGAACATTATAACTGGTGAAAATTTGCTAAGAGATCATAATTAAAACAGAATAGTAAATGGTGCCTTAGCTCTTGAAAGGGTCACTATCAGGATTCCACTTAATGTCTTCACTACTAATCTGCAGTGAAAATGGAAATTCGTTCAATGTGAGGATGGTGTCTAGCTGTGAGAGGCTGTCAGGGGCAGGAAAGTGGGAGAAAGATATCTGGAGGAGTTAGAAACAATACACTTTAAGTATATCAGGAAAAACAACCCGAAACACCAAAAATAAAAATTAAATAAATGAAGGAGAGGAAACTGAAACTCACTGGCAATAATTCTGAAGGGAAACAAAAAGTGACAACTGTTGACATTAGCTATAAGACAATCATCCAGCCTCAAAAGAGAAACAGGCCAGGGTTTGTTAAAACAGCAAATTAAGAACTTATCAACAAAAGATGCATCAATTCATGTGTCCTGCTTTTAAAGAAATCAGGGTAGCCCTACCCCTCTTTTCCCTATTCTGTGTATGCCTGGTTTGGCTTTTGTAGAAAGCTTCATCTCCTTGGTTGTAATGAATATGTCTATTGCTAGCAGAGATGTGTGATCTTATTTCTTGTTGTTTTTGTTTTTTTAATTTACTTATTTAATTTATTTATTTTTGGCTGCGTTGGGTCTTCGTTGCTGTGCATGGGCTTTCTCTAGTTGCGGCGAGCAGGGGCTACTCTTCACTGAGGTGCGCGGGCTTCTCATTGCGGTGGCTTCTCTTGTTGCGGAGCACAGTCTCTAGGCACGCAGGCTTCAGTAGTTGTCGCACGCAGGCTCAGTAGTTGTAGCTCGAGGGTTCTAGAGCAGAGGCTCAATAGTTGTGGCGCACGGGTTAGGTGCTTCGCGGCATGTGGGATCTTCCTGGACCAGGGCTCGAACCTGTGTCCCCTGCATTGGCAGGCGGATTCTTAACCACTGCGCCACCAGGGAAGTCCCAATCTTGTTCCTTAATGATATAAAAGTGAGCAGGAGGTGGTAAGAGTGATTAGGCAGGTGGGGGGCGGTCATTGACAAGCATGGGTAAAGTTGGTGAAAACTGAGGTTTTGTGAGGCTAATCACTTTTGCACTGTGTAAGGCTGTCAGAGCATGTAATATCCCAGCAAGCAGGAGCTGCCTTATTGTGATCTTTTTCTTAGCACCAGAAAGACACACTGGAATGCTCTAGGAAAGTTTTTTGAAAATGGTCAAAAATGCAGTTACTCCTGCAGGAAAAAGATTAATGGTAACACTGATTATAAGAGCTTTTATAGCGTAGAGTTCTTACCTGAACAGAAGGGAAAGAGAATGTCAAAGAAAGGAAAACATTATTGGAGGGTGGGCTAAATGAAGGAGAGAAGTTGAAATTAGGGAAACTTAGAAGGTTAAGGATGAGAACTTTCCGACTATGAGAACCTCTGTTTGGGTAACATGTTCACAAAGGGTAAGAGGAAGAAGATTTGCTATTAGGGATGCTGAAAAGCAGATCTGAGAAAATGCCAGAGTCAGGCACCACAGGGAGAACCTCCACTGACTGCAGGGAAGGGTGACCTGTGTGTTGCACAGATGTTTGCCTCCACCCCTCACCCAAGCCTCCCTCAAGTCCTCCCAGGCCCCAGCTCCTAGGGGAAAGCAGAGCCCCAGGATATGCAGGGGCATGTGCTCCTGACTTACAAGATCCAAAAGAAACCAGTATTTGAGTCTATGACCTAATCTAGGGTGGCTCATCTTCTCTGCTGCCTTGAACATTGAAATAACTTTTAGATGTAATCAGTCAATTTTCTAGTGATATTTTCTTGGCAGGTATGAGAAGAAAGCACCAATGTTAAGTGAGGCTTAATCTCCCAGATGAGACAGAAGATAGGGGTCCTTGATCTCTTGCAGTCATTTAAAGCTCGTTAGGATCTAACATAAAAGGGCTATACTAATGGCCCTGACCTCAGGCAGTTACGCTTAACTCAGCTGATCCATAAACTCTACCTGGACACATAGGTTGTACAACACCTCAGTAACCCAGCTCTGAGGTGAGAGCTGGTACTTATCGAAGCCCTCAGACTACATCATAAACCTGACTATGTAGGGAGACTTCCTGAACAAAAGGTGGTCTATCAATGAAAAATATTATACAAGTTAGTCTCTGAAATAAAAATCTGCTGGAATTATTTATTTTTTTAAAAAAAGGTTTACTTAAACAAATACCAAGTTTCCCCATTCAGTAGCCTCTAGGCCCAGCACCATCTAGTTCCTCCAAGGCCCCCAAACCTCCCATGGCCAAAGCTAGGTCATCACCTACACTGGATGGCAAAAGGGACCAAGCCATCTGAGACTTCAAAAGATGTGAGAGTAAAGCTGTCCCAAGTCTCAAAGTGGGGTCCATGAATCAGCTGCTTTGTCAAGATATGACAACAGGTATGGGAACATCAAAGGAACCAGGGGAGATGGCCTAGACTGGGTGTGGGGGGGAGTTGGAGACATTCTTGAAGACACAACAGGGAGGCGGTGAGAGAAGAAGGCAAGTTAGGAATGGAGCAGAGACTCTGAACATGGAAGGGGCAGGCATGGATGATAGTTTTATGAAGTGTTAAGACTAGGGCTAAAGCAGAAAGTCTGGGACTATGATTCAGTTATTACTACCATGCAGACTTTTGGTGAATGTCCTGTGCATGTCCTTTTAAGGCCTTGCAGGTGTTCACCTGTAATTCTTTGCGGCCCCTAGTGCACCTAGCAACTATTTCTTGAATACTGTCTCTTGAGAAGCTACAAGATGACAGGTGTGGTCCCTGCCCTCAAGGAGCTCCCAGTCTGGAGGAGGGGATTACAGGACGTAAGGACTCTGCTGGCTGTATACAACTAGGCCAAAGAAGGGCATGGAAAAGGTTTCCAAAGGTGCTAATACTTGAACTGCATTTTGAGTTAGCTAAGCTGAGAAGAGGTGCTACCTATGATAGGTATTCAATTACTACTTGATAATTCATTTCCATTCATTTTGATTTGTAATGATTACCTGGAAGATTGTTCAAGGACTAGGAGATAGTTCTTATCACCACTGTTTTTATTATTGTCAATCAAAAAGATAAACCTATCCATTTTAGCGTCTAGGGGTATAATCTGAAAAATACTATACCCTACCTTTGGCTGAGGTGAGGAGTGCACTTGTAATTTTTCTAATTACAAGACATCTTCTCGTTATACTTATTTCGTAGCAAAAAGTTGTAAAAGCTTTTGAAAAGATCCCATTTTGTTCACTTGAAATGTGTGTGTATATTTTAGCATAAAATATACTTGGCAGCTGCTAACATAATCGGGTGGCTACGTCTTGCAAAAACTTGATTTCTTTTTAATCAAATTTTCAGAATCATACTGGGTTTCTTGCCAGTGCTGCAATAGTGAGCAATAAATACATCATTAGATCAATGGTGGTCTGATGATGGATTACTCAAAAGATAGTTCCAGCCAAGAAGAATAAGCCCAGAAGTCTCAGTGTGCGAAGATTAATAAAATATTGTTTAAAACATAGATACTGAGTTAATATAGCAGGGAAGAAAACACTGCAAAATACAACAGAGCAGCCATGGGTTTATAATGTAGCGATATTGATCATGGATTTTCCAAATAGTGTACAGCAGCCACACAATTATGTATGCCTCTGATTAGACTCAGAGATGAGAAGGAAAAAGTTATTAAAAAAAAGAAAGAAAGAAAGAAAGAAACTAACCAGGGGAAGGCCTGCTGCTATAATAAATTATTTAAAGCAAGCAGGGCTAGTAGGTTGTGAAGACAATATAAAACAGAATCAATGCCTCCAAGAATCCCCAAACCATCAGCACCTCTATAAATTTCTTACCACCCTATCTGGCATTTTACTGGAGGTATTTCTTTCCCACCACTCTCTCCATCCCATCCCAGCCATGACCCTTCACTTTTTGCCGGTTCTTTTCTCAGAGCTTAATATTTGTCTTTCTTCTGTAACCCAGGATGCTGTCTTCAGTTATATTTCTCAGCTTGTATCAGAAGAGTGTCTGTAAGGACACAGATGAGTGAATCTGTCACTTCATTCATCTGGATCTTAAATTTCCCATAGAAACTGTGTTGGGAATATCTAATAAGATACATGTAACAACATGACTTTAATATTATCTTTCTTCTTCTTCTTTTTTCTTAATATTGTTATAGTTAAATCCACAAAGTTAAAGCTAGAGTAGAACTTCTATAGCTCAATGAGTGTTCTATGAGTAGAAGGTATTATTGGATCCAAAAAACCAAAGTGAATGTAGGAGCTTAAGGGGGCATTATAGAGGAGAAAGAGTCAAAATGGCTAAAATTTAAGTATTAGGAGCTGTTAAAAGGGCAGATTGATTTGAAAAATAAATTTTTTATAAGTAGATTTCACAATGGGAATAAGGGTATGAAAAGAAGGGCCAAAAACTTGAAAATAATTTGTCAAATTCTTTTTGCCAAAGAATTTTGCCAAAAGTATGCCATGGCCAAAAAAAGGAAAAAAAAAAAAAAAAAAAAAGAGTGAGAATTGTTGCTTAGAAGCTTGTAATGACCTGTGGCCCACTTTCCAGAAAAGTAGCATTCTACTGTAGTTTTTTAACTGGGCACAAATCAGTACCATTGTATAATCAGGTGCTGTGATTATACCTTAGGCTTTGGAAATTTTCTAGGTCCAGCCAATCATGCAGAAGCTGGGCAAATAAAATATAAGCAAGTTCCTTTTGTCAGTGTAAAGACATTATTAGCAGCATAACATGACTCAATAGGCAAAGAGTACAGGTCTAAAATATTAGTCCCCCAAATTCTACATATAGGCTTTGCTCCCTTTGGGTTCTTTGACCTTTTGCAAATTACTTGCCATTCCAAGTCAAGCCTGGATGGTTAAGGTCAGGATCATTGAACCAATTATTATATATGGTGGTTAGCTTTAGAAAGAAAACTGTTCCAAGGTCACAGTCAATATAAAAAAATTCTAAGAGGTGAAAAAAGACCTGTAGATGATATGAATGACTAAGCACGTGTCTATCATCTCATCACGAAGCTAAATAAAAACAATTCAAAACACATGAGCAACGTCTCAGTTAGTGGTGTCATCTTTGAATGTGAAAGACAGAATCTAAATAGGGTTGGCTCTCGGTATCCACGGATGAGGAACCTGCAGATATGGAATGCTGACTGCACTCCGCAATTTTATATAAGGGGCTTGAGTATCCCCGGATTTTAGTACCTGCAGGGGTGGGGGTCCTGGAACCGATCCCCCAAGGATACTGAGGTATGACTGTATTATGATCCTTTTGTGGCTGCTGTTTGCTCATCTGTAACAAAGTGGGAAAAAATCCTCGCACTCGAAGGATTGTTAAGATAAGCAACGTAGGTTGCTATAAACATGCTTGCCAAGTGTTCCTCAGAACATAAATTGCTCCATAAAAGCCCCACTAATGATCCAGTGGCCTGGAAGAATCTAAGTTCAGTGTCCCAGTCTATACAGGTCCTTTTGTCATCAGGGAAGTAAATATTCTGGGCACTTCTGACCTCAGAGAAGTTATTTGTTTTTTAGGTACCTGGAGGGTAGAAAGAGGGAAGGGCAACAACTTCTGACAGATCCTTTCTTTTTTAAACTTTATCTAGGGGTCTTACACTGAGAACTATGCCAGTCTGAGATGGGAGAACAGAATCCGAAGGTCAGTATCAAACTACATATAAAAAAGCTAATTGGCAATAATTAATACACCAGAATCACACTGATTTGAAAGGAGAGGCGGCAATCAATTCTCAACCCCTCTCCCTGTGATGCTAAGAAAATCTATGTATCCGATTAATTGGACACCTCAAAATACTTCTAAGATGACTTTCTGAAAATGAGACTCCCTGGGCCTCTGCGTAGGTGGCCTGAGACACTCTCGCGACCAACAGGCAGATCAGCTGCAGCTTCCCAAGGAGCTCCTTGACCTCAGATAAGTCTGTACTAGCCCTGCTGAGGTCCTAGTCCCCAAGCTCGAAAGAGTATTAGTGAGTAAAAGGTGGCTCTCAAGGACTGGGATTCTTCTAGCTTTCAGGGAGAAATGCCCAACAATGTGAGTTAGGACTGACAAAGTTACCCCAGAGCACCCCAGGAACTCACTGGACCTGGAGTAGGGAATGGAACAGGCTGGGGTGAGGTCTCAAACTACCTTGCTTCCCGAGACAGACCTCCTTAGAATTGGGGCTAACTTGGTTAGGGGATTGCTAAGGAGTCCAAAAACACTTCAGAACACAGAACAAAAGGTACCATTGTTGAGGACAGAGAGTTAAAACATTAGCTATAAATTTCATATGGCTGGTAAATGCCACCTGGAAATTCTGGAACAATTCTTTGTTGAATCAACTCACAGACTGTAATTGTTCTTTTCTATCATAAATGCCATTCCAGCGTTTCTCAAAATATGGTGAGAGGATCCCTGACATCAGAATCACTTGTGGGTGCATGTTAAAGATGCAGATTCCTAAGTTCCACCCCAGATTTCTGAATCTCATCTTGGAGACCAGAGTCCAGCCCATGAACTGAATTTTTAAGGAGCAACCCAGTTGACTCAGGTGATCCATATCAAGGTAGGAGAATTATTGTGTCTACATAGTCCATCAGAAATGCAAAGACACAGATTAGGGATTAGAATATTTTCCCCCAATGTTTAAGTACCATAAAAATGAAAACAACACTTGTGATGAGCTCTTAAGAACCATTCCAGTATTTTCTACCCACATATAATAAACACAGTTATTAAAATATAATTATGAGCATAAAATTCTTGGGTAAAATATCAACTGTGCTTCTCAAAAATATTGCCTTTATTTTGTCACCAAAAGTAATTATGCTGTTAAAGGAATTTATAGTTTTTTAAGTATCAGTCAGTTTGCTGCAGGAAATTAATAAGCTGTTATACTCCTCCCATACCCTTTTAGTCATCAGAAGTTTTGTGATAAAGGTTTTTATTCTTATTATTTTTTAAACTATAAATTGTGAACCATTGCAACTAGTGATTAGGCTGAATATGAATTTATATTCAAGTTATAAATTCCTAAAAATACATTTCATTAGAATTACCAAGGCAGTCTAGAGCTAGTAGATTAAATAGCCTCTGTAATAAAGCTCTATTTACTACTGTTAAGATTTTTTTTTTTTTGGTGCAAAACAATTCAGTTTTAATGCATTCTCTTAAGAAGCAAAAGGAAACAGTTTCTGATATACAATGCTACTGCAAAGCAGTAAACCAGTGTTGCATGGTTATGTGACAAGCACCACATTTCTTTTCTAGAGGGATTTTTTTTTTCTCTTATATACTCCTCCTTCCCAAACCATGCCTATTAATTACTTCATAAAATACAGTTTGCCATTTCTGAAGAATCAAACACTCGTTTTCTCCCTCACCAAAAATCACACGTTCAGACTGAATTCTGAATGAAAATGGACTTGAGAGGCAGGCTTTGTTTATAGCATGTTGTTTCTACTAAGGGTTGCCCCCTACCCACGTTCCACCCTAGTGCTCCCACTGAAGTGTACATGTTATGTTTTAACAGATGGGCCGGCTGGCGGCTGCTGGGCTATAAAACAGGAACTGGGAATCTGCTTGGAGTGGTATTGAACTGAATGCTCGTAAAGTTCACGGACATACACTGACCCAGACAGACTAGGAAGATCCAAACATGCTTATACACACACTCATCATACACCCCACAGATCAGAGGGTCCATCTCCTTACCCAGAGGAAGTTCAAGGCTGTTTCCCCCTCCATATCTCTATTTCATTCGCTTATCAATTTTATACACACACATATAAGTACACACATATGTAGGCACATCTACATATGCATGCATAGCTATATATCTCAATGTTTTTATACATCCTCAAAGATCAAAATATTCCCCAATTCTGTTGCCAAGTCTCTACCTAGTACTTTCAATAAGCTCTCATTCACATCAAATAAGAATTACAAGAAAATATTGCATTCAATTCTATTTAGTCCACACATAATATAAACTACATGTATGTAACTGCCCTAAAAAAAACAGCTCCTTTTACTCCTTACCAATGAGAGAGAGAGAAAAAAATTTATCCCAGACTGAGTCACAAACATAAAGTGTCAGGTTTAACCTTGTATCCTCTGCTGTCAGTTCCTGTCACAACTTCATCACTTAAACACACAGGTGCTCAAACAAACACCAACCGACCAGCCTGGTGGTCGTTTTCACGGCCTCTTCTTGGATTCCCTGAGGCCTCCCTGCACTGGGACAGTCACCAGTTACCCCCGGTCCTAACGAAGTCCTTTGGACACACCTTGCAGGTGGATATGGAGGTCTGAGCACCTCATGAGGGATGCGGATTCAAGTGCTAATAAAAAGTAATTACAAAGTTTAATATCCGCGCTGTCAATTCCTTTCAATAATTGCAAAGCTCTGAAGCCCCTGCTACGGAACCCGACTGGTCCTAAAGTTCTCTGACCCCTAAAGATGCACCCGGAGCCCGATGATCTCTGGCTCGGGCTACGCATCAGACATACACAGGACTATCTCGTCTCACCGACGCCGGCGCGTGTTAATTTTTCAGGAACCCGTCTTCAACCATCTAGGAATTGCTGTCTGCACGCCACTGGACTCGAAGGCCGCCCCTAGCGCGCGTGTCGCCGCTCTAGAGGGCCAGGGGACGCGTCCCCGGACCCCACCTAATGATGGCAATTACAACATGCCAAGTTCTTGCGAACGCAGAGCCGCGTCCCGGGCTGAGTTGGGACGCTTTGAAACAAGAAGTTCGGGAGTGGGGGTGCTGGCAAGGAGTGAATCCCGTCAGCCCTGACCTCCCCATAGCCGACACGCTCGGACGGACAGATCGATGCGCGCCAGGACGCGTCCAGTCCCCCATTTGCCGAACAGCGCGAGAGGAGCCGCTCCCCTTGCGCGCGGCGACTCACCCTCGTCGACGAGTCCAGATGGCAAACCGACGCCCCTGCTGCGGGTCCTGAATCCCAAGTTGCACCGAACCGGCGACAGCTCTCGCCCTAGCCCACCGGGGCACATTGGCTGCGGCAGGCACCTCGGAGGGAGCAGAAACCTGGCGGCCGCCTCGGCTCAACAGCTGCCTGGAGCGCGCTTACAATTCACGGACCTGCTCAGCGAATGAGACGGACAGCAGGGCTGAAGCAACCGGGCTCCGAAGGGAGGCGGGGCCGGGGGCATGAGGGGCGGGGTCAGGTAGGGGCCCGCCCCGATGGGCGGGGCGCTCTTCAACGCGTGCCTGGCGGATCCCACAGCCAATCAGGATGGCGCCCGGGCCTGGGGCGGCCGTGGGCGGTGCCGAGCTCCCGGCTCCGCCCCGCCGCCGCCGTCCAATCGCCGGCAGCCGAGGGCTGGCAGAGAGACGCGCCCATGGCTGGGAAGTTGGCTGAGGTGAGGAACCGGGGCTCTGGGCTGGCGCTGTGGGGGCGGCTGCGGCGGGACCCCGACGCCTCGGAAGGGAAGTGGCGGCCCCGGAGGGCCCATGTGGGTCTGGGGCGGCCCGGAGCCGCCGCATGTCGGCGCGCTGTGGTGCAAGAAGCCCAAGCACTGCGCGGGCCAAGACTGGGTCGACACCGCCCACCCCTGGCGCCCTCAGATGGTGCGGAACTTGGCTCTAAACGAGGCCCAGCAGTCGGAGGAAACTGAGACCCAAAGAGGGTGGGTCCCGGGCCGGATCACCCAGCCGCCAGTGGAGGCCAGGGCCCGGAACTGGGAGCTGCGGGCTCCCTGAAAAGGCTCTGATTGCGGTCTGGTGGTTATCTCCGAAACAAAACTCCAGTTCCGCCCGCAACCCCGGAAGGTTCGCGACACATCCCTCCTCACCCCTGCCCTTCACACCACCGGCAGCGGAGACTTACCAGACGCCTAGGCTCCCTTCCCGACTCAAGGCGCCCGGGCACTTGCGCAGAGCCCGGGGGCGAAAGGGAGGCACAGGCGCTGGACGGTCGGGCTGCCCGGCGGGATGGCATCCCCAGCGGTGACTCCCCCTGCCGCTGTCCCTGGGGCCTGCCGGACGGACCAGGACCGTCTTCGCGGACTGGAACACCGCAGAGCCAGCCCCGGCCGTCGCACTCTGCACGCCCTCGCACCCTCCACTTCGGCAGCCCCTGGGCCTAGCTTAGAGACCCCCGTAGTGGCGGGCCTGGGGGCAGCCTGAGCTCGCTGGGTCAGTCGTGGCTGAGTGGCCCCGAAGGAAGGCTTTGGGGGCTCTGTCCTTCCTGGCCGTTCCGGTCGCTGCTGCTTGTTTTGTCGGCGGATCAGCTCTTCAGCCGGGGTTTAAGCCCTTACCTTGGCTGCAGCACACATACATAGAGAGCTGGGGGTATCAAGAGTCAAAGAGCGGAGCTGGGTGTTGCTTTCCAGACTGAGGCCTAGAATGTTAGCAAGCCCTCGACTGTAGACTGGGCGTGGGAGCGGTCTCTGTGTGCCTAGAACTGCACCTGCCACAGGTAGACACCCAACCCATGTTAGTAAAATGAAGATGTGCATGGCAGGCGAGGGGTCAAGCCTGGTGCCCTGACACCACTGACCATTGTCTGCCTCAGATCCCAGAAATCCTAAAGGTTTTAGTCTCTCAGTATGGGTAACTATTCAGACTATCATATACGAGGGAGTATGGACCTCCACAGGTGTTATTTTAGTGGCTGCCTGGCCCCCATAAGGACCTGCGTCATAGGTAGCCCACCTCTCATGAGCAGGTTCTGATGAGGGTCATTGGCAGAAGGAAGGCAAAAGTCCCATGGCTGAAAAGTAGTGAAATGGCCCCTCTAGCAGGGAAGCCTGGATCTCTGAGGTGAGCTCTGGCTTGGAGTCAGTTTCAAATTGTGTCACCTCAGCTCCCTGTCTCAATGGGGAAAAGCAGACAGTCAGGTGGGCAAGAAAATCAGGGTCTGGACAGTCCTTATTAGACCCTGAAAGATTGATTAGTGATGCAGAAATTGTGCATATTTAAACCTTTCCTCATCTAATGAACCAAAGGACTGGTACAGGCAAGGAAGACCATTCCATCTAATTCCAACAGTTGCTTAGCATGCCGTGGAGTGGCCTGGGAGAATGGCCTTTGCCCACAAGGAATTAGATGTAGACCACATGAATGGAATATATACTAAGTCTCTCTATGCTGAAGACGGGATGGGGGATAGAGGAAAAATGTATTTCCTTGGATTTTTTTTCCCACTCCTGGATATGACTGGAGAAGGAGTTTGCCAACAGTGTTTACCATATTAACACCCTGTGAAGGTTTTTCACAGGTGCTAATGATTATTTTAAAAATCACCTTGGTAATAGGAGTCAAACATTGGCTGTTGACTGTACTTGATGTAGTATTTATGTTAAATGATGAAAAAAGGAAATAGGGGACTTCCCTGGTGGCTCAGTGGTTAAGAATCCGCCTGCCAACGCAGGAGACACGGGTTCAAGCCCTGGTCCAGGAAGATCCCACATGCCACGGAGCAACTAAACCCATGCGGCACAACTACTGAGCCTGCACTCTAGAGCCTGCGAGCCACAACTACTGAGCCCATGTGCCTAGAGGCCATGCTCCGCAACAAGAGAAGCCACCGCAATGAGAAGCCCGCGCACCACAACGAAGAGTAGCCCCCACTCGCCGCAACTACAGAAAGCCCGCACGTAGCAACAAAGACCCAACACAGCCAAAAATAAATTAATTAATTAATTAAAAAAAAAAAGGAAATAGGAAGTTTCTTTTTAGGAAATAAGTTACAACTAAGCAAGTGACTTCCATGTCCCAATTTCCAAGATTTTCTGTTTGTTTCATACAGACATTACTGTCATGGGTTCCTGGACAAGCAACTGGTCTCATTTTCCCTTATAGAATGGATGGCATTGGAAGACTGTAGATTACAATTCATATTTCCACACCATGTTCTGTTGTAATTGTATTTGACAGGAGCTTATCACTCAGGCACAGACTTACTCCATTTGTTGCCAGTCCCCCTAATGATCTCTTGAGTTTGGGCCATCCCCATATTCTACAAGGGAAAATTAGACCTGTTACTTGTACAAGGACTCACTATGGTCCTATCTGTATTAGACAAACAAAAAAACATGGAAATCTGGACCTGGAAATCACTTGTTTAGTTTCACCAAAAGAAATGTTCTTTCCCTCAAAGGAATGAGGAAGTTTATGGTATGGCTTGGGAATGAGAAGATTGAGGTGGGACCATGGAAGCAAGGCTGGTCCCTTTGTGGATGGTGAGCAAATTTGCCTTCAGGCACTGTCATCCACCTCTCACACTGAAAGAATATTTTGGGACCTTCTAAATTTCAATAGGGTGTGACTGATAGGAGCTGTGGGTTCTAATCTGAGTGGCTGCTGTGGTGAGCGCTCCTGGCAGCCACTTAACCTCTGTTCACCCTTGCCTCCTTGGTCGTAAAACAGCAGTGGCAGAATCCACTGTGTTTATCTGCTTAAGGCGGACACCATAACGATGGTGACACAGCACTGTAAATGTACCAACTGCTGAAATGGAGAACAAAATGATGTTGAAACTGGAAAATGGTGGGGCTGAAGAATTCCTTTTTACACTTACAATTTCTGTTCATTTTAATCTCAATGGATTACTGTCCTTTCATTCTAAGAATGGAAATGAGGGAAAACCGTCCTTACAATCCTTATTCTTTGATTACCAAATGTTTCAGAAGCTTTACTTAAGTGAAAAGTATTTTCCCCCTTTCCCATGTCTACCACCTCTCCTAACATATATTCAGCTTGGAAAATTATTCAGAATTTGAACAGGTTGAGCAAAGAAATGCAGTCAGAAGTAGCAGATTCTAATACCAGCTATGCTCTGTGTTCATTATGAGACCTTGGGCAAGCCGTTAACAGTCCCCATACCTTAGTTTCCCACCTGTGAAACTACAGTGGAGAGATAACTAATGATAAGGCACTTTGAAATATTAATTGTAATATAGACTACAAAATATCATGTAGGTGTTTTTGGCAAACTAAAGTATGGTGTTAGTTTGTACACCACAACTAGGAGATATTTTTGTAAGAGAGTACTCTGGCACAATATCTGTGGCCAGGGTGATACCACCCACAAAACAATGACAGCTTATCGTATTTGAATGAAAATGCCACTGTTCCATATGAGAGTTATATTGCTACAGACTCAACTAAGTAAAAAATATGATAACAGAAATGGGTGGGGAAGGGAAGCCTCTATTCCAGAGAAACATGGGATTTCCTCACACATGCCCCAGAAGAAAAACTACATTAAACTTCTTAAAAATGGATGCCACTATGTGAGTACAAGTCTGATGAAAAGACTAAAATGATCGTGAGAAGATGGCCTGATATAAAAATTAGACAGACTGATCAGAAGTACACCAGAAGATAGAAAAATAGAAAAATAGTCTTAATTTAAAAATTTCATAACAAAATGAGTAACACTGAGGAATTAGACATTGGGGAAGGGAGGCTCATGTGCTCAGGGAGGAAAAATGGACTCCCAACCTAAGTAAAAAATAGGAACAGTAAGACTACTAAGAAACAGGACAAAGAATATGGGTTCTGGAAATACCATAGACCAAGGGTTGGATTTTCTTTCCACTGCTTCCTAACTTTGAGACCTTGGACAAGTACCTTAGTTTCTCAGAGCCAGATGGAGTGGGGGTGGAGGTGATAAGGTTTTTCTTACTGGCTTGTTATGCATCTCAAACAAGAGTCTCAAACTCTCAGCACAGGGCCAGGCTGATAGTGGGCCCTCTACAGTAATAATAACCTCTAATATTAATTGAGCAATTACTTTATGCTCTGCACTGTTCTGAGCCTTTTCATCTAATGATTCACTTGATCCTCCTCACGACTACCTTATGATGTTGCTGCCATCTCTTCCTCACTTTCTATCTATGTGGAAGTACTATTCCAGGAATAGTATCCTGCTATGCAGTAAAAGTCAAAATTCTCTTTTTATAGGTACTGGAGATATTCCAAAAAATCTTAGTTTTCTATAGGCAACCTCTTCCTTGAACATACTAAGAAAGAAAATATCATTTAAAACTACCATTGTCTTACTTTCATGTGGAGTGGGCTAATACAGCCTTTCCTGGTACCTAGAAAATCAGGCTACAGTGAGCACTCGGTAGCACATACATTACAGCAAAGCAAATGAGGGATTCAGAGTTTGGCAGAAAGAAGGCCATAGAAAACAAGTGCTTCAAACCAATTTCCAGATCTTAGATTGTAAGCTCCTAGAAGATTTGGGCTTCTAAACAGTGTGCTCATCATCTGGGTTTGGGTTTAATGGAAGTTAGTTCCCTTGAGGCAATAATATTGGAATGATAACTGGCTAGCCAAAGAAGGAAAAAAATGGATGATCCCTTAGAAATGAATTCTATCATTACTTATTATGAATACCCCAAATTATGACAAATTCATGTGTAAGTCCACCAGGGAGAAGTAGCCATGCACTATAACACACACAATCATTTATTACCCAAGAGAATTTAGGTGCTAATGTGCATGGTATTGCATCTGTGAAATTCTGAAACTCACAAAGGATTCCAAGATATAAAGCCAAATAAAACATAATACAGAGGGAAATGATTTTGATTATGTAACATTTATATATAGCATTTCATTTTACATTTCAAATTGCTTTTCAGTCATGGATTTATTCTTCACAGCACACCTGGGGTGTACATCCGTGCTGTTATCCTCTGTTCCCAGCTGAGGCAGCTGAGACTGAAAGAGGCAAAGTGTTTTGTCCAAGAGCACAACAGAGGCAGGGTGACAAATCATGCATTCATTCAATCATGAGTCTATTCAGCACCTACTCTTGGCAAGGCACCATGGTCTGTGGTGTACAGAGGTGGCTACTGTATACGAGGCCCCTGCGTTGCAGGAGCTTGCAGTCTGCTGGGACAATAAGTGGTTGGTGGATTATGTCTTCCAGAGTGATCTAGACAGGGTTTAGAGGAGGAGAGGGTGAGTCCCCTAAGATTCCTAGAGACAGTGGGATTTGAGACCCTTGAGAGATGGGTAGAATTTTGGCAAATAGAGGCTGAGGGTGGTGGGAATGACACAGAGACACAAAGATGGGCAAATTCAACATGTATTAGAGAATGTTTGACTGAAGCAGGGCAGTTGAGGAAAAAGGGCTGGAGAGTGGAAAAGAGCAGATTTTCCAGGGCACTGAATTCCCAGCTAAATATATAGATTTTAGCCTGTGGGCAATGGGCACTGGACTCATTTCTGACTTATCCCATTCACTCATTATTCTAACTTGTACTGAGTGCTATTATTATATGCTTAGTTTCCAGGTATTTTCCCATGCATCAGCTTTTCTAAACTTCACAGCATTCCAACAAGATATATGTTATTTTTCCCTCCTTAACTGGATGAAAAAACGATCATGTAGGTAATAACTGACAGATGAGGAATTCCAAAGGAGCACTCTTCACTTCCTCATGATATGTACTTATGGGGAGAATGAGTGCAAATTCCGGACAGTGTACTCAGGATGCCCATCTAATAATATGCCCCTCACTCTAGCCATTGTCTTTCCAGAAACAGAAAGTAAACAGGCTAGAAATAAATCTAATTTCTTAGCATGTAAGTTATTCCATATCTAAAGTCAGCTCCAAGTTAAAAAGAAAGACATAAGTTATTTCCCCCTATTCTCTCTGCCCTACAATTAACAATAAATGTCTGCATTTTTATAACTTTAGTCTTGTGAGTATCTTTAATACATTCTGACCTCAGCTTAGTGTTTCCACTAAACCAGAATCTCTTTCTGGAGTTGGTCAATTCTATCCCTCATCCCTTCCCCTTAGCATGTAACCTAACCTGTTTATCTTAGTGCCCTGTGAGGTCTCCATCTCAGCTTGAATTTTGCCCATCAAGAAATAGCTTTTTCTCTCCAGATACAGGCTACTAATTAGCATTTGTACTGTTTAATCATCAGGCCTAAAATACAAGTGAGAGAAGCATTACTGTTAACCCAAAAATATTTAGCAAGGAAAAAGATTGCTTACTTAAATCTTTCTGTAAAGGAATAAAGAGATGCTCTAAGGAGGTGGGTGAATGTTTAGGTGACATAAAAATTTAACGTCTGTTAACAAGGGTGCTTTTTATCTCAATCTGGTTTTGTGGAAGAGTTTTCTTTGAAAATGCCTATCCATGATCAGTCAGGGAAGTCTTCCTCCAGGGTAAATATCTACCACAAATGACAGGCCAGTTTTGACTTTCTGCATGAAGACAAGTGGGAACCACCAAAATGGGGCATTTAAAAATTCTAGATGCAATACACAACATTCTCCTATCTCTCGACCCTCTAGTGCCTTGTTTGGCTTTGCCCAGATTGTGTTTTATGACCCAAGCCATAGATTCATGAGTAAATGGTTGAGTGTTTCTCCATGTTTGTTTGTTTGTGTGTATGTGTGTGTGTGTTTTAAGAAGTTGAAAGAAAGTACAGTTAATAGGTAAGGATGATTAAATTTCATCTCAGATCTTAAGATCTTAAGGATCTCCTGTGAAAGATATGGGAAACAAGCACTAGACCAGAAAATTGTATCTGATTTCTCCTGTCTTAAAATGCATGACTTTTCCCTCTGATTTCAAGTAAAGCAATGGGCTGAGACGTGGTGACCTGTGTTTCACTGAGGAAAGTGATGAAACTAATTCATAATATTGTGACTTCTAGATCTGCAAAGCTGGCATCCTTACCTTGGGATATGGAGAAAACAGGACTTTGAAAGACTCACAGGAAATCAGACAACTTATTGTAACCTTTTACATCTCTTTACAGAAGAAAAATCTACCATGGGTACTTCTGGGGATTCTCCGTATTGATGGAAGAAAGTGTTCAGAGTACCAAGTGAATCCCATTGAAGGCATGTATTAGCATTAATTTCTCCTAACCATTGAAATGAAGCCTACGTGGCTCTTTCTCCCCTTAAGATGTTCAGCAAAAATGCCGAGACTCTCAAAGATTATTGAGGTAGAAACATGCTGGAATTAACCTTATTTAAAAAATAATAACTATGCAAAATAGATAATTTCCCCAACCAATAGGCTTCCTGTATGGAGGCTCTTTACACAGGAGCTTCTGAATTCTCACAGAGGGCTAATGGGATATCGCAGGTAGGAAAATGTTGTGTGAGAAGTTAAATGACATTTCAACTTGATGTCTGCCAAAGGCCAGTCTAGGAGTCCCCAAGGAACAAGTATGTCAGCTGACCAAACCCTAGGAGTTTCTGTGGGGAGGTTGTTGGTCTTGTCCTGACTCAAGGACCCAAGGTCTTGAGTTATAGCAACCCTGTAAGCCTATCAAGGAACTCTTGGTAGCCTCCACAATAAGCATTACAGTATTATCCACAGATATAAGTACTCAATAAATTTAATTGTTAGCAGGTCCTGAGCTTAATCAAAGGAGACAACTTCCCTTGGGAATAAAACCAAAACCCTCAGAGGCCCAAGGAGGAAAGAGCATGGTCAATGTCAAGTGGCCCCAGAAAGTTCATGCTTGCTTGGGATTCCTGGCTCAAATCAGCTGTGGTGGGCATGAGGGCACTAATTCACATTCAGAGTCACAGGAACTATTCAATTGTAAAGGAACTGGAATATGTAATTGGACCTGGCCCTTGAAATTTTTGTGGCCCTTTCAAAGCAAAATAGAAAAAAAAGAAAAACCATGTCTGTTTTCTGACCTTTTCCAAAAAGCTGAAAATATAGTGCAAATGAGTCCTTAGTTGTGGGTCATCATGCTTATGAGATTTGTCTCTGATTCCAAGGCTGGAGACTGTTCCTCTGCCTCCCCATTTTTACCTACCCCCAACTTGAGATAGGTCTCAAAGTCTCATTTTGACCATATATTCTTCCAGCCACGTGAGGGAGACAGGGGAGGCTAAATATAACCACATTAAAAACCATCAGCAATGTTGGAAACAGCTTCAAGCTTAACATCAACAGTGAGTATGCAGCAGCAGCTTAAAGACTTGTGTGAACATGCTCAAATGTTTTCTAAGAATATTTTTCAGAAGAGTGTATTTATAGATATAATCTTTAATTGCATTATGAATGATAAATGAGAAGGTTAACAAACTATATTTCAGGACTGTTTTATATATTTATTTGCTGCTATCATTAGCTCTTTCTTTGTGACTGCAGATTATTTCTGCTTACTAGTCTTAGTGGAAAGAGAATTGCTGTACTTTAGTCCTGGGAAAGGATGTTTCAGTTGACAATGAAGGTTGCAGAAGTCTTGTTTAAGAGTTTATTTTGGTATTTGTCTCATTTTAAAGGCTGTGACTAGGACTTCATATCTAATAAGCATGCATGTAACATTTTTATGTTTGCTGAGTGCCTTATAGTCCCCGATTAGTCTCCACAGTACCCCTTGAGGGTGGGTCAGTATTACCGCCTACAGTTCACATTTGAGGAAATTTAAGATACTAAGGGATTATGTGATTTGTACAAGGTCACCCAGCATGCAAGCCTAGCTAATAAAAGATGACTTCAAAGCTCTTTCCAAATAAAAGTGCCTTATAAATGTTAGGTAGTATTAATGGGCATGATCCCACGATGAGTAAAATACAGTCCAGGAGTAAAGTGCTCATACATGCTCTATAAAATTAATTCTTTTTAACCTCAGAGCAACTTTTGAAATAGGAATTCTTGAACCTGGCTGTGTATCAGAGACATCATTATAGCCTTAAGAACATGTGAGCACCTGGGCCCCTACCCAAAGTACAGAATCATAATCTGGGAAGTGGGACCCAGATAATGTGTATCTTGAAAGAGCTCCAGGGAGGGGATTCTGATGCTCAGCCAAGGTTGGGAGCCACTACTGTAGATTAGAATCATAACCTCAGTCAAGCAACAATAAGACATCGTGGAGTCAATTTAGGAGAAAAGGTCTGGTATCTCCCAGGTTCTACCCACCAGTTAACAACTATTATTAGCAAAAGAACTACCTCCATGAAATAATCAACTGTGGAATACATGTGTGGAATTCCAGGAAGTAATGCAGAGATGAAAGTTTATTTAAGAACTAACATTGTTTGAATGTTATAATTTACTGGGTAAACTTACCGGGTCCACTCTGGGATTATTATTGGGTCCACCCTAATGTTTTTATTCTGAGTACCTCGTATGATAATCAGCATACTAAGAACCTATAGTATCTGCCTTTTCATCCATTTTTCAAACACTTATTTAATACTTGCTATGTGGAGATTGCAGAGTAAAATAATGGTTTTGGTCCACGAGGAGTTTATAATCAAGTGATAGAACCAGACATAGGCCAAAAAAACCAAAACCCTATAATACTAAGCTGCACATATTAAGTGATAATCAAAGTGTATATGAGACATTATTCATAATCGCTAAAAAGTTGAAACAACCCAAATGTCCATCAGTTGATAAATGGATAAATAAAATGTGGTATATCTATACAACAAACTATTATTCAACAATAAAATGGAATGAAGTACTGATACATGCTACAACATGGATAAATTTTGAAAAAATTATGCTAAATGAAAGAAGCCAGTCAGAAAGAACCACATATTATATGATTCCATTTATATAAAATGTCCTGAATAGGCAAATCTATAGAGATAGAAAATAGAAAATAGATTAGTGGTTGCCTAGGGCTGGGGAGTTGGGCCGGGGGAGGAGATGGGGAGGAACCATTATTGGGTACAGGGTTTCTTTTGGGGGTGATTAAAATGTTTTAAAATTGTGGTGATAGTTGCACAACTCTGTGACTATTCTAAAAGATGATTAAATCATATACTTTAAATGGGTGAGTTGTATGGTATGTGAATCATATCTCAGTATATATATATACATATACACACTTTATATGTGTGTGCTATATGAACTTGGTGAAAAGAGTGATTAATTAGTATGTACTGGAAGAAAGTGGTGGAAAATTTCCTGGAGGAAATGGCATTTGAACTAAGTCAAAAAGGGTGATTTTTGTAAAGAAGGAAGGCATGCTCAAATATGTAGTCAAAGTGATGATGCTTTCATGCAAGGGCAAGTTATCTGGAGAAGATGAAGTTTAGGATACGTGAAGGGTACAGGAGATGGGGGCTAGGTGCAGAGCTTTTACTGCCATACTAAGTTCTGCAGTTTGGTTTTCATTTTTGTAGAGCCATGATAGGTTTGTGAGTGGTTTGATTAGGGCTGTGATTTGGAAGGATAATTGGAGGTGGTGATGAGGTCGATGGGGGATGGGGTGGGAGGGCAGTGAGCAGGGGAGACCATTTAGGAGACTAGGCTAGTGTAGTGTATAGGCAAGACATGATGGAGCCCTCAACTATGACAGCAGCAGTGAGCACTGGAACCAGGACAGATTTGAGAAAACATTTAAGAAGTAGAATCATAAAATTTTGTGAACTGAGGAGTAGGTGAGAAGGCACAGGATATATACAGCAGGGTATTTTAGACCACAGAAAGGCTGGGTCCTTTTTTGTTAAGTTATTTAGAATCATAATGTAAAAACTATTGTTGAAATAACAGCAAGCAGCCAAATTATAGCTTTTTAACACCTTGTCAACAAGGATTTGATTACAGAGAATCTTAATTTCTTTTTTTTTTACATCTTTATTGGAGTATAATTGCTTTACAATGTGTGTTAGTTTCTGCTGTATAACAAAGTGAATCACCTATACGTATACATACATCCCCATATCCCCTCCCTCTTGCGTCTCCCTCCCACCCTCCCTATCCCACCCCTCTAAGTGGTCACAAAGCACCGAGCTGATCTCCCTGTGCTATGCGGCTGCTTCCCACTAGCTATCTATTTTACATTTGGTTGTGTATATATGTCCATGCCACTCTCTCACTTCGTCCCAGCTTACCCTTCCCCCTCCCCGTGTCCTCAAGTCCATTCTCTACATCTGCATCTTTATTCCTGTCCTGCCCCTAGGTTCATCAGAACCATTTTTTTTTTAGATTCCATATATATGTGTTAGCATACGGTATTTGTTTTTCTCTTTCTGACTTCACTCTGTATGACAGACTCTGTAGGTCCATCCACCTCACTGCAAATAACTCAGTTTCGTTTCTTTTTATGGCTGAGTAATATTCCATTGTATATATGTGCCACATCTTCTTTATCCATTCATCTGTTGATGGACACTTAGGTTGCTTCCATGTCCTGGCTATTGTAAATAGTGCTACAATGAGCATTGTGGTGCATATCTCTTTTTGAATTATGGTTTTCTCAGGGTATATGTCCAGGAGTGGGATTGCTGGATCATATGGTAATTCTAATTTTAGTTATTTAAGGAACCTCCATGCTGTTCTCCATAGTGGCTGTATCAATTTACATTCCCACCAACAGTGCAAGAGGGTTCCCTTTTCAACACACCCTCTCCTGCATTTATTGTTTGTAGATTTTTTGATGAAGGAATGTATATTGTGAATAAAGGGTGGAATGAATAGAAATGCTATCACTCCATTTTGTGAGCTCTTTGGAATCAGACCTCCACTTGTTGGAGGTGAAGCAGTTATTTATGGCCTGTTGAATGACTAAGTATTTACCTCTTGCTCAGATAGCTTCCCTAGAAACACTTCCTTTGGTGTGAGCAACTTGGATTTACTGCCAGGGCAACACCTTCCTTCCAACACCCACGTTGCCTCTTGGCTCGGTCCTCACGGGCAGGTGTTAGTAAGCAGCATTTTGTTTTGCTTCTAATAAGAGCACAGCCTCTGAAAAGCATAGGCTGAATGTACCACACATTGTAACTTTCCCTTACAAGTGTTCTTATAGGGAAGATCTGAAACTGTGGGAGTCTTAAGGATCAGGAAGACGAAGACTGCTTTTTCTCATAATCGTGCAGGGCCACACCTATGTTTTCCATCTGAAGGAGGGGCAGCCAGTTCCTGGGCAAGGTCAAAATAGACCAAGTCTCTCTCATTGCATGGCGTTACACTCACTGGGGATCTGTTATGGCCATCTCTGGGGGCTGTGGAAGGTGTTGCCATGACACTGCCTGCAGCTAGCCGAGTTTGGGAACAGCATTTCCAATAAGTGCCTTACATGAGTTAAACCAAGCCTGGAACACCGTTTAGAACACCACTTGCTAACATGTGGCTCATATCTGTGCCTGTCGGTGAACAATGACTACAACTAGCTGTGTTCAATCGCAATTGTTAGCAGAGCTAATTACAGCAGTATCGGGTGGGAGGAATCCTAGAAGATACCTCTAAGGGACTTCTATCACTGCAATGCTCCAATGAGCATTGTGGTGCATGTCTCTTTTTGAATTATGGTTTTCTCAGGGTGTATGCCCAGTAGTGGGATTGCTGGATCATATGGTAGTTCTATTTTTAGTTTTTTAAGGAACCTCCGTGCTGTTTTCCATAGTGGCTGTATCAATTTACATTCCCACCAACAGTGCAAGAGGGTTCCCTTTTCTCCACACCCTCTCCCGCATTTATTGTTTGTAGATTTTTTGATGAAGGAATGTACATTCAAACTTTGGCTTTGTAGGTAAGCAATGGAAACAGGCCCCTTGGGGAACCTTTAAACAACAGTTCTCTGCAACCCTGAACAGGGATCCATCTTCACTCCACAGTTGGTGAGGGATCATGTTCAAAAGAGAACCACCAAAGGGAAAAGGAGGAAAGGGACGCTTAAAGCCAGTAGGGTAAATTTTCTGGATTAAATGAGAGCAGAACTGGGTATTCTTCCTTGGGATGCCTTTTACTCACTGCATGACCTGATGGAGGCCACTTCCCCTTTCTGGGCCTCACTGTTCTCATCTCAAAAATAAGGATAACAATTGTGGCCCTATTTATATCCCAGGATTTCTGAAAGGAAAAAGTAAAAAATATATATATAAAAAAATAAAAGTTGGGGAACATAGAAAACGCGATATAACTCTAGGTAGTGTAACTATTATTTCCTATTGCTTGTTCCACATTTTACTTATAAATGATGAAAAGGAACAAGGAAAAAAAGTCTGGGCTGTTGTAGAATCTCAGACTACATTTTCTGATGCCTCTGAGTGATTCTGCGGTTTGCTCGTTTTAAGTCTTCAGATTTGCCTCCCTCCCCCCCAGTGCACCGATTCTGGTGTAAACTCGTCTCCAGTTTGAGGGGTGGAGAAGACCTCAGGAATCTAAAGAGGCAGTCATCTGGTCTTGAATCTTAATGTCACCTGCTGAAGCCCAAGTCCCAAAGGCTTCCTCTCTTCCCTCACTGAGACACCCGATTTGGGAGGACATCAGCTATGACTGAGTCACACAGTCAAACTGGGGCTTCAGGGGATACCTCCAGGATAGAACCAAAAAGAATTTGTAATGTGCTCTGAATGTGTCTCAGTCTGGGTCTCTAACTACAGTCTTGTTCTTGCTGAAAATCACAGCACACTTCTAACCAAGCAAGGCAGGTCTACTTATCTGATGCTGCTGTCAGTGATAGAGTAGGATCATATTATGGATTTGGCAGGGAGGAAAAAGATTTATTTCCAAGATTTGAAGATTTATCTTTTCCACATATGCAAAACCAGTCGGAGCATTAAAAAATATCAGTGAAAAGTGATCATGTTTTGTGAGCAGGAGGAACCATTCTTGACTTCAGAATAATACAGAAGACTTTTAAGGATCCCAAATTCATGGTTTAAAAAAAATGATTTGACGATAGGATACCAGCAGGATTATCAGAATCTTAACTGCCCCCTTATGGTGAGGTGCTGTCTCCATTTAAATGAACGCCTTACATTGAATGCTTAAATTTCCCCCTTTCTTTTTTTCTCCTCCCCGTCATTTAGCTTTTTTCTATGTTCAGCACAACTAAAAAGTCTAAGTAGGGAATTGTACATAATTGTAGGCTCTGCACCATTAGCAAAGTCATGCTTCTTTCTAAGTATTTGTAATCATCTATTCCACTCTTCCTTCCTCCTCCTGGAAAATTTACTTGGAGTGATTGTAGTGTCCTTTATTTCTCTTGAAGGCATCCTTTTGACCTCACTTTGTGTACAGGCTATAAAAAATATCAAGAAATGAAATATTGTATTTTCCATGTAGTCACAATATACACAAATAGAAAACACCACTTTAAATGAATAGAGTAAAAGTGGGGGCTAATCTCTAAATTGCGTTTTATCTTTTGAAGTTATTTGGTAAGGTAAAGAGATTTAAAAAAATACTTTGTAACTCAAAGGTCATGATCACCCTGGATGTACAGTCTGCACCTGCCAGCTAGGAGGTTGTTTTGTGCTATTAGGTGAGAACTCAATGGCATCCTTTGCCCTCTCAACCTTTATTACTGGCTTAGAGAAATATGACATTGCTAAAAAACTCTAACTTGAAAATGCTTCACAGAGCAGGATCCTTGCTACATTCAGGAATCTTGCTAGTTTGCAAGACGGGAGCTGTCACGCAGAACAAAACGCTGATACTAGAAGTCAGCAATCACAATGGGAATAAATACCACAAACTGTGGTTTCCTAATGTCTTAATCTCCCCCAACCTTAAAAGAGTGTTGCTGGCCTTACTTTGAAGATAACTTTACAAAGAAAATGTAGGGACAGGTGGAGTTAATTCCTGAATCTTAGCTCCTCTGGCAGTTCTTCCCCAATTTCTAATGCCTCTTTATTACCCAGATTATAAATAGATGCCCATTTTTCTTGTCTTGACATTAAGTTCCTGACAAAGAACATACAATAACACCTTCCTTACCTGGTCAAGGAATAAGTTGTCCCGAGTAAGGGAGTTTACCAACTGATAGTTAACCTAGTCCCATGATGCAATCGTATGCTTTAACCCAGTTTTGAGAAAAGTGTTTTTTAATGATTTGTTTCTCTCTCTCTCCTGCTTTGGTGGGCAGAGCATGGACTGACCTTGTTGGGAGGACGTGGGATCACTGCTGGGGTTTTGTACAATGCAATGCTGCAGTAAGGCCATCAGTGTTTCTCAGGGGAGTTGAGTCACACTGGTACATTGTGAGTAGCACAATGAGACCTTAGGCTGAACTTGCCTTTAACTTGTATCCTTTCTACTTCTTCATGTTTCTGAATCATTAAGAAAAGTTCTTCTTAATATGCTGTGTACCCTGTTTCTGAGGGTAGAAAACTTTCCATCAAGAATTGTTCAAATATAACATTTTGGCATGAGGAAGGGATGCCTATGGCTGGATTCTTCTTATTATGTGTAATCTATAGGTTGGCACTGCTCCTATGAGTTGTTCTACATCTTTTGTATGATTTTAATATTTCGCCCTTTTTCCAAAGCTCTATGCTCTAGGCTTTAGAATTCAGAAGTACTGTGGCTTTGGTGGTCATTCTTTTTGAACCTGAAAGGGGAGGTAAAATGTGAAACATCAGTGCCTAAATTAAAGACTGGCCAGATGAGGCCATTCTCTGTTGGCTCTACCTCAGTGGTTTGACATGGGTTTCTGTGTTGGTAGAGAGATATAAGATCTGTGCCAGATGCAGGACTTTGGCTCACAGTATCAAAGTATTCTGGTCTCTGTGGTGAGCAAGAGTCTTGGGTCTGGTGCATGTCTGCAGACTAGAATGGATTGCCGTGGTTTACTCTCCACTGTAAGGGTTGCTCTGGAAGCCCCTGAACTCTGCTGCCCAGTTGCTTAGCTCTTCTAAGATAGATTGAAGGTTATGGTACTTGCCCATCGTTGCTTACCATTTTGGGGATTTGAGCTAATCAATTAATCAGGTCTTCAGCTCTTCTCTGATGCTTTTTCTTAGAGGGTCAATTGAGGTATGTTTGAAAACTTCCTGGAAGATACGTACTCTGCCATCTCTTCTGAACCTCTCACTCACCATCCACATGCAATTTTCTTTGTCTACGTCTTCTTCCCTCTCCCCACCAAAATTGTTCTCAATAAGGTCAAGTTACCTGTTGTATTAGTTTCCTATTGCTGCTGAAACAAATTACCACACACTTGGTGGCTTAAAACTACACAAGTTTATTCTGCGACAGTTCTGTTGGCCAGAAATCTGAGAGCAGTTTCACTGGGCTAAAGTCAAGATGTTGGCAGGGTTTACCCCTTCTGAAGTCTCTAGGGAAGAATCTGTTTCTTTGCCTTTTCTAGCTTCTGTAGGCCACTTGCATTCCTTGGCTCAGGGCCCCTTTCATGCATCACTCCAACCTCTTGCTTCCATTGGCACATTTCCTGTTTCCTCTCTGTAGTCAAATCCCTCTCTTTCTCCCTTTTATAAGCACACTTGTGGTTCATTTAGAACTCATCTGGATAATCCACAATAATTTCCTTATCTCAAGATTCTTAACTTAATTGCATCTGCAAAGTCCCTTTTCCATATTACATTAACAGGTTCCAGGGATTAGGTACTGGATATTTGGGGGGGGGCATTATTCAACCTACCACAGCATTGATTTCCTAATTTTCAAATCCAGTATCTTCTTTTCAGTCCCCATCCTAGCTGGATTGACATTTGATACTGTCAGTTACTCTGGGAAAAACTCCTCCTCTGACCTCAAGATATAGGTTATTTTATTTTGTTATTCTTGTTGCGATATTTTTATTGTCTGTCTCTCCCTCTAGAATGCAAGCCCCTGAGTAGAGTCCTAGGTTATCTTGTTTCTAAGCTCTATCCCCAGAGCTTAGAATAGTCCCTACTACTATCAAATAATGAAAGAAATTGGATAATACAAATTGAATGAACTTTCCCACTTCTAGGTCTATCACCTTTCATTATTATTTTCCTTCAGTGGCCCTTCCTCTTCCCATGCAGTCAAGATTGGTATTCCCTTCAGGACTTGGTCCTAGTCTGCTTTTCTTCTCATCTGCCAGGTAAATGCTGCTCCTACCGTATTCTGGGGTCTCTCAAATCTGTACCTCAAGCCCAGACCTCTGATTTGAACTTCCAGCTTTAATCTTTACCTGGATGTCTCACAAGCACAGCCCACCTTTCCCATCTAGATCCAAATACAACCAAAAACTAACCTCACCTTCCTCTTATACTCCCAGGGAATGGGAAGTGCCAAGATTTACTCAATAGCCATAGCAAGAAGACTGGGAGCCATCCCAGACTTCATGCTTTCTCTCTACTCACTCTTACCCTACCCCCTCCAGTCAGTCATGAAGTTTTGTCAACCTGACTCCTAAATATCTCTTGCTGTATAACTCCCATCGCCCTGGTTCAAATCCTTATCACTCCCATGAGTAGGAGTGATGAATTTACCAAACTCTTGACTTCTCTTGAATATGGTAGAATGACATGCTGTTAAACTTTTGGGATGTGTACCAGAGCTGCTGATCATTGCCAGCCATGCTCTCAGGCTCTGCTGAGTGGGCAGTGACTATGATTTGCATACCACATGAGCTTGGTCGCCATAGCTGATTGGGCCAGGGATGGGTGCCTGATCCAAGGGTGGCTTTTTCTATGGGCTTGATCAGCCAACATATGATTTGGGTGGCTGGTTGTAAAATATAAGTTGAGTAAAATTCCTCTTTTGGAGTTTCAGAATAGAGAAGTTGAGAGACTAGGACCACTGTATTGCTGAACAGAAGGGTCAGCAGGAATGGCGGGCATGAGCAAGCTGCGGTTATAAGAAAGCAGATACTGTGAGTAAGGAGGGGAGCCGGTGAGCAAGATGAGAACAGGAAAAGAAAGAAGCTGAGGCACTGTGAGTAGGGTGCTGCCTCAGTTTCTGTGGTTCTTTTTTTTAAAAAATTTACCATTTATATTTAATAGAATTTTAAAAATTCATATTAATCCAATGCTTTATTTTTCAAGTTTTATTGAGATATAGTTGACATATAGGACTGAATGTTAAAGGTGTACAGCATAATGATTTGACTTACATACATCATGAAATGATTACCACAGTAAGTTTTGTTGAACATCTATCTTCTCATATAGATACAAAATAAAAGGAAAAAAAAATTTTTCCTTGTGATGAGAACTCTTAGGATTTACTGCCTTAACAACTTTCATACGTAACATACAGCAGTGTTCATTATATTTATTGCGTTGTACATTGCATCCCTTCTGTGGCTCTCTAAGAGTATTTCCTGAGGCCTGGCCCTACTGTGATTCCTATTGTCAGGTTTCTATGAGTCTCTGCATTATTATAAGCAAACAAACAAAATAACCCTCATCTGAGTGAACCCTTGCTTCCTTCAATAAATTGGCCAAAGAGTTATGTGTTCCGGTAAGCCCTTATGATGTTATGATGAGACATCTGGAAGAAAGCAGCACTGTAATCAAGAGCAGCAATATGCAGTCCCAAACTCAATGTTAATACCACTTCTTTTTAAAGCATTAGCTTAGGAAAAAAAGAGGTTATATCACTATTTCCTTTGAGACTGGGAGAATATTATGAGCTTCTTGTGTCAAAATCAGTCTTTATTTAAAAACAAATCAATCCCTAAACATAATTTTAGAAAGGAAAAGTAATTGCTGCTACAAATATCATAGGAAAATGACTATAAGTGACATAACATTGTCTGATGCTTATCAACAGTGGGATAATCACACCATCTTTTTAGATGACATGTTTCTAGATAGCTGCCTTTCCGTTTGCCAGCTGTTGGGACCAGATGGATTACTGAAAGTCTCCAGGATTCTTAGTCACATGACCACATTCCTCTCTCAAATAAGAATAATTAAATTCATTGAAGATCTTTAGGTAAAAAACATTGGGCACATGTAATCAATGCTCTGAATATGGAATACAATTAGGAAGCATTTTTATTTATGTCTCCCACTATCCCTATAAAATGTATTCACTGGGGAGTTTCTCACTCTGTCTAGGATAAAATAAAAACTAGGTAGTGTTAGGACAGTTTCGAGCATTCTTAGGCAACAGAAAGTCCTTGGTCACTCTAAATACTGTTTAGTGCATCTATTCCCGTGTTATACAATGTGGAACTTGGTTGAAAATTAAGTCTTACCCTTATCCCAGTGAGAAGCCACTTGCAGGTGGGCAGCTGTGGAAGGGGAAGGTCTTTCTCTTCTTGCTCCTGGCAGGAGGAAGATCCTTCTGGGGCTGGGGTGGGGCAAGGTGGGAGAAGCAGGGAGGGGCAGGAGTGTGGTCCCTTGAGTGATGAAGTTGTAAGATGGCCTCCAGCTTTCTGGGTCTGAGAAATATTTAAAGCAGACCACATTTCACAGAGACTTTTGCAGGTTCTTTGGAGATTGCACTCATAGCTGGTGTTGTCTCACTTGCCATTTCCTTGATTCAGGCAAATGCGCTCTCCATTTGAGCAGCCGCCTACTTCCTCAACCCCGAGGAGCCAGTCTTGCTCTGCTTCACCTCTTCCGAGGCCTGCCCGCACCCAAGGCTCTCCCCAGCCAGCCCTCTCTCCCGTTTGGCACACATCAATCCATGAATATACACACACACTCCCTTTCTTCCCTTCTTCCTTGGACAAACTCAGGGCAGCAGACTCCCTCCTTCGCTCTGCACCAGAAGGGCTTGCAAGCTCTTCTTTCACATGATTTTCCAGAAGGGAGCTAAACCACCAGGTTCTTCCTACCCAGAGACATACATTAGGCTTTCTGATGAGTTCCACTCATGTCCCTTTTTCTTGACATTACATGACCTCAAGCTTTTACTTTGGTGGGAGGTGAGAGCACATTTTTCTCTTAAAAAATCCTCCAAATATCCAGCAGTCCTTATGTGATCTAGTATTTCCTTTGGAACGTAGCACCTTGTGTGTCTTGGTGCCTCAGCCAACACTTTAGTTTTAACACCCTGTTAAGTTTGTGGAGGATTTTTGTTTGCTTGTTTGAAATTCTAATGTCAGAAATGTGTTGTTTGGATGAAGTCTGTGTACATCCTACACACCTATGACCACATGGCTATACTCAAGCAAGAATTGCTCCAAAAAACAAACCTACAGCGTCTCTGGCCAGCCCTGATTTCTGAAGGGAACCAATGGATTCTCTCCTCCTTAGCTCAGCAGACCCTGAAACTCTCTGATCAACAATCCTAGGACACAGCCCACGTAGCTTTCAAGCTGTCTGGAGCAGGAAGAAAGGAACACACAGTGCCAAGATACATAAGAGGGCGATCTTGTCTATGGCCCTCTCACTCCTGATTGTATTGAAGATGTGAATGTCCTGAAGGGCTACTGGGGGACTTCTGAGCTTAGCAGGCTTGAGGACTAGAAAGACTGAGAAAGGCTAGAATAGAGAGGCCAGATACCTCTGAGGAATCAGGAGACAGAAGGGCTGACTCTGGATGAGGGCAGAAAATAAGGGAGGATACTGCTGCAGGGAAAAAAACCACCTTACCTGAGGTCCTTCACAACGTGAACCCCTATCTTTCTTATCAGTCTCATGTTCTTCACTCCCCTCACCTTCACTCCAGCTACACAAAGCCACCCGACATTTTCTAAATATGCCATTCCCTTCCACACTCTTTTATTTTTCACCTAATTTAAGTCTAATTTTCTATGATGCCTTCCTGCCACTTTCCTCATCTGGCTGCTGTACCATTTTTTACATGTCTCAGCTCCAGCTCTCACAGCACTATGTTGTAGTGCTTTATTAACTTTCCTCTCTCCGCTGCCCAAGACAGTGAGTGTCTCTAAGACAAAGACTGTGCCTTATTCATTTTTATACTCTCACCACCTTCAGTGTTGTAGGGACTTCTATTAGTTTTCTATGCTGTGTAAAAAATTACCATAAACTTAGCAGCTTGAAATAACACACATTTATTATCTCATGGAGTCTGCAGATCAGATGTCTAGGCGTGGTGTGGCTGGATTCTCTGATCAAATTCCCACTGTGCTGAACCCAAGATGTAAGCCAGGGCTGTGATTCTCACCTGGGTTTCATGGTTCTCTTCTAGGATCACTAATTGTTGACAGGATTCATCTCCTTGAAGCTGTAGGACTGAGGTCTCCATTTTCCTGCTGGCTGTTGGCCAGGAACTACTCTCAGCTCCTAGAGGTTGCCCACAGTTTCTTGGCTTGTTGGCAGTTCACAACATGGAAGGAAGCATGTTTGCCTCCTTCCAGGCTAGCTGGAGCACATCTCTTTGATTTCATCTTCTGCAACCAGCGAGAGAGAACACTCTGCTTTTAAAGGGCTCACCTAATTAGACCAGGCCCACCCAGATAATCTTCCTTTTGCCCCATACTGTAACATAATCACAGCAGGGATATTTCATCATATCCATAAGTTCCACCCATATTCAAAGGGGAGGGAATACAAGGGTAATGGTTCATTGGGGTCACCCTAGAATTTTGCCTACCACAGGGCTCAATGAATATTTACAAAATCAAATAAGATGTGTTCCAAAAATTTATAAATTAGAAACAATGGCATTCAGTTGTAAGATTTTTTTTTCCTATTGTTACTTTGGAGGGCTTTTAAAGTTGTTTCTTAATTTGGATCCACAATGGTTAAGAATGCTTTACGTGAGATAACACGAGGGCCCTGCAGGGAACCCAGGTAGTACAAGAAATTTGGGATGGGTGCCAAGACCTGGTCTGATATCTGACTGTCTGTGTGACCTTAGCTAACTTCCTGAAACTCTCTGAATGTCAGAGTCCTCTTTAGGTATAAAATGAGGGGGGCGGGACTAAACAATGTCTAAGGTTGGCTAGCTTTAAAATTCTCTAATTTCTAAGACTAACTCATACTGATAAAATTAAAAACTAGCTAAGTGAATCATACTATCCAAATTCATTGAAATAGGTCTCAAAAGAATTTCATTACAGATGAAATTGCAATGATGCAATTTTAAGAGGAAAAGGCAGTTTTGTTTTTAAATGAATCCATTCCTCTACTGGCTGAACCTGACTAAATACAAATAAGAGTACACAACTACATTTTTAATACTTTACATAAAATGGTGAAGAATATTTTTTCTTTAGATGACATATCTGTTCAGTTATGGTCAGATGTGAATTTTCCCCAAGATATTAAAACTTGATAAAAGCACTGTCTTAAAAATAGCTGAATTAACTCAGTTGATGATAACTGAAAAACTATCAAAGGCAGTACTCAAATATTACAAATCACTTTACTGACTACCTGTAAAGCACGTTGAGATTCTTATATACATTTTGGGGTTTAAGTCTTTTGTTTTTCTCAAACGAAGTGTTTTTGGCTAGGATAATTATTCTCTTCTATCCAAAAAAAAAAGAGCTCTAATTTTAAACAGGTATTATTAAATTCCTCTGAGATAGACTTCATGCAGATGTATTTGTTAAAACATCCTTTTATTGACTGTGCACAGTTATTAACAATTCACATTTCACTTTATCTACCAAGTGGAAGAACATTTATTCTTTCATTAAAAAGTTAAGCCCTGGGCTTCCCTGGTGGCGCAGTGGTTGAAAGTCCGCCTGCCGATGCAGGGGACACAGGTTCGTGCCCTGGTCCGAGAGGATCCCACGTGCCGCGGAGCGGCTGGGCTCGTGAGCCATGGCCGCTGAGCCTGCGCGTCCGGAGCCTGTGCTCCTCAACGGGAGAGGCCACAACAATGAGACGCCCGCATACAGAAAAAAAAAAAAAAAGTTAAGCCCTTAGGGCAGCAACAGGGTCACAGAGCATTTTTCCTATAAACGGCTCTGTCCCGTGAATGTGAAATGCTTCCATACTAATACAAAGGAGAAAAATAAATAAAACAAGTAGATTTCTCCCGCCTTCCATCATCCCCTCCCTGCCAATACACTCCTCTTATTTTATAAAATGCCAACAGGTAAACAGTTCCCACATTGGTACTTCCATTAATCACAAGAGGAATATTACCATTTATTTGGCACCACTGAGTTCAGAACATCCTTAGAGCTGTGTGAAAGTGGCAAAAGGAGCATGAGGCCACAGTCATTTCCTCAGGAAAATGAGTTCTGGACAGAGAGGGTGGAAAATCCTGAGGGCGTTCATCAGCCTCCCGCACCTTGCTGCTCAAGTTTCTGGAGCTGTTTTTCAAGTTTTGAGACGTCTACTCGATGCATCATCAGAAACTGGCCATTCAAATGAAAGACGGGGATGTCAAATTTATATCTGTCATACCAAGCAGAGTTTTCTGGAAGTGTGATGTCCACCTCCTGTAAAATAAACTGAAACAGAGACAGACTAAAGCTCTAGATTTCAGAGAACATGGAACAACGCAACGGCTGTAGTGACAAACTGATCCCCAGACTGCTTCTAATGCTGAGAGGTTTTTACTGTTGTTGTTTGAGGTCCACAGTCAGCTAATGACCCTGAATTCCATAACCTGATTGATTTCTTTACATTCCCTAATTTTGCTACTTTTCTGTTACATCTGTTAGGTTCAGCATCCAGGTACTACTCAGTTCCCAATGAAATAAACAATGTCCCAACTGGGAAGCTGCCTGAGAATCAAGAAAGACATGTTTTGGCTGTAAGATTGGGAAAGGTGTCATGGTTTGCTACAGGAAAACACTTTCTTGGAAATGACAACATAAGATAAAAGGAATAGGGACAAAAACTTAACAGAAGGCCCAAATGCTGTACCTGCTAGTTAACTTTGACTCATTTTAAGAGTCAGAGTAAGAAAACCAGTACTGCTCAGAGAAAAACACTTAGGTGTAATGACTTTTACGGAAATCAGCACTAAAATCTCTCTCAAGAAAATTTAAATGAAAAAATCATTCAATCTCTTAAAGGATCCAGGCAGATACTTTATACTACATACAGTATCTATTCCATATACATAAAGCCACACTGTATTATATTACCCTGTTTTTATAAGGCTCCAGTACTTCCTTGGCTTCATCACAAAGGGGGCACGGATCCTATAGGACGAAAAAAGCCATTAAACCCAAAGAATGGCATTCAGCCCGACAAAAACCACAAGAAGCAGATTATACTTATTTTAAAGTACAGTTTTCTACCAGGTTATACTGTTTTATTTTCCAAAGCAAAACACTGCCACAGAATCTTATAAATAGCTAGTATTTCATGGTAAATGGGCTTTCAGCATTTTTTAGTTGTGTTTTGATTTTTCTTGACAAATAAATCTATCTACTAAATGTTGATGCTTATATTTGTTACACATATATGTGTGTATATATATGTACACACATTTAGATGCTTACATTTTTTTGTTACTGGCTTCATCTAATTGATATCTAGGAAGATTATTTTCCATATCATTTATAGTCCTAGGGCTTTGTCCTTCCTAGGTCAGGAGCACCTTCCAGGCCTGGCTGACATCACCAGAATGTCTTAAAGTCTGTTTTGATTGGGGGGCACTGAGATTTGCCAGCCTGTTTTTCTGTGTTTTGGTTTTGTTTTTCTTGGCCGCGCCGCACGGCTTGCAGGATCTTAGTTCGCCGACCAGGGATTGAACCCGGGCCCATGGCAGTGAAAGTGCAAAGTCCTAACCACTGGACTGCCAGGGGATTCCCAAGCCTGTTTTTCCTAATAACCCATTGGGATGGAGTTAGATAGTGATCGTCCCATCTTTAAAAGGGAAAAATCTCTTTACTTTGGGTGATGATTGTACCAACTCTTCAATGTTTCGTCAGTTTTCTCATTACAAGTGTCAGCAGTAGGTTTCCCAGACTAACTCTCCACCTTAGGAGCAAGCGAGTTTTAGTGCCCATTGTTGTTTGCACCCTAACCATCTAGAGGAGAAGTCTGCCGAGAATGCTGTGGATCATTGGCAGATTTTAAAGGCTTCTCAGGCCTTGACTCAATGAACAGGTACTACTGTAGGTTCTCTTGTATGAGCTAAAAATAGATTCAACATTACTGATGCTTATATAAAACCTGCTTTTTAACATGACAGGAAAAGATGAGCTGTTATGGAGGCCCTTCCTCCAGCTTAACTCACCTTATTTTGAAATAAGAACCTGGATCATCAAAAGACAGTTTTCCTTCAGAAAGGTCCTTCTGGCCGTATTTTTCTGCTTCAGGGCTCATTATGTTATTTTAGCATTATCGATAAATAGATTATGGATAGTCTGTGACTTTTAAAAAATTTATTTATTTATTTTTGGCTGCGTTGGGTCTTTGTTGCTGCGGTGGGCTTTCTCTGGTTGCAGCAAGCGGGGGATACTCTTTGTTGCAGTGCACGGGCTTCTCATTGTGGTGGCTTCTTTTGTTGCAGAGCACGGGCTCTAGGCACGTGGGCTTCAGTAGTTGTGGCGCATGGGCTCAGTAGTTGTGGCGCACGGGCTTAGTTGCTCTATGGCATGTGGGATCTTCCCGGACCAGGGCTCCAACCCATGTCCTCTTGCATTGGCAGGCAGATTCTTAACCACTGAGCCACCAGGGAAGCCCAGTCTTTGATTTTTAAGATAACCACGTTAAAATTCTCTGAGAAAGTTTCAAAAAGTCAAGAGAGGATCTTAAAAGCAAAACAAGAACCAGTGAAATTGCAGAAGTACCAAATTTGGTACTATTTGCTTTTATAATAAAAAAAAACTTTAGTAGAGCTAGGATCAGGTTTTTTATTTTATTTTTTTTTAAAACACAGAGAACGGGAATTCCCTGGTGGTCCAGTGGTTAAGACTCCATGCTTTCACTGCTGTGAGCCTGGGTTCCAACTCTGGTTGGGGAACTAAGATCCCACAAGCTGTGCAGTGCAGCCAGAAACAAAACAAAACAAACAACCCAGGGACTATGGAAGTCTGGGCAAATTATCACGTTTGTATATATTTTTATGAGGAAAGGTCATCAAATTTTAAAGAAATCTATGAGCTGAAAAATGACAAGACCCAGTGGTCTGGAACACTTGTACATCCTTGTCTAGGATTTTCAGTGGTGCCAATACAGCACTTTTTTACCCTATCCCTGAATTGTAGTGGACATTTGGTGGGTTGGCTGTCTACCACCCATTCCCCTTTCTTGTAGCAAGAATGCTGTGATTTTGCCTTACAGAACTGCTCTCAGCATGTGGCTGACTCCTCCCTGAACGGGGGTGGAACACCTGATTTAGGCTGAGGCATCCAGCACATCATAGCCCTTCGACTACAAATGGCTCAGGGATCGGCCAATCAGAGCCAAAGGATAGTGTGAGGGTTTTGCTGGAGTTTCTGTAGATACCTGAAATGTGAGATCTGAGGCTTGGGATCGCTGCAGTTATCCATATGAAGAGCCAGAGTGTGAACTGATTTAACCTAGAGAATGCAGTGCTGAAGAGACTGGTAATGTGCTTAAGTTTCAGAATCAAGCTACTCCTGAAACCAGAGTAACGCATAAAATCCTTTTTTTGTTTAAGCCACTCTGGGTAGTACTTTCTGTTATTTATAACTGAAAGAGACCTGATACTGTACGTTTTCTTTCAGAGGACTGTGAACTCCGGGAGGTGAGAATAATGTCTTATTATATGTCTAATGACACAAATGAAGGGTTTGGTACAAATTTTAAGCTGAATGGAAGATTAGTGTGTTTTGCTTTGGCACATGTTTTTGGCTAACTTGGCTGTTGTTCAAACTGAAAAATAGTGCAGAATAGTCAGGCTGAGTGAGCACCATTAGCCTTAAGGGATTATTTTATTTTTGTGGTTAATTTTCACATACATTTCTCATATGTAGACACAAATGATGAAATAGTTTTGTTCCATAATAATGCAATATATACTTATGAATATGAAAAGTAAAGATTAACTATTTTCAATAAATTTTTAAAAGACTTAAACTTTGTTATTAGATAACTGTCAGATATATTCAAATTGCTAAAATGTCTGAAATCTGAAAAAAATCTATCAAACAAGAGACCTTTTTTGTTTGAATTGCAGTATTATTCACTAAAGGTAATTCTATTACCCTGAACTTTATTTCCTTTTTGATTACAAATCACACAAAGTAATGTTAACTAGCAAAAGGAAATCCATAATGTTTGTCTTATAAATTTTAGAGGAAAAAGCTCTTAAAAATTTAAACTTGCTTTATAGCTTAAAACCAGTGTTAGGGGTAAGAAAATAAGTACAGTCAGTCCATTATTTGTGGATTCTGTATTTGCGAATTCATCTATTAGCTAAAACTTATTTGTAACCCTAAAATCAATACCCAAGTTTTTGTAGTCATTCACAGACACACAGGTGCATAGAGCAGTGAAAAATTTGAGTTGCTCAAAGTGCACATTTCTGGCTGAGGTGGGACAGGATGATGCTCTGCCTTCTTGTTCCAGCTCTCATACTGTAAACAAGTGTCCTTTTCTACTTAGTGCCACTCTTTTTGCATTTTTGTGCTTTTTCTTGGTTATTTTGCAATTTAAAATGGCCCAAGCATAGTGCTGAAGTGCTGTCCAATGTTTCTAAGCATAAGAAGGCTGTGATGTGCCTTACGGAGAAAATACTTTGTTAGATAAGCTTTGTTCAGGCATAAGTTACAGTGCTGTTGGCCCTGAGCTCAGTGTTAATGAATCAACAATATATGTTAAATAAGATGCCTTTAAACGGAAACACACAGAAAACAAGGTTATGTATTGATCAGTTCAAAAATGTTGTGACCAGAAGCTCATAGGAACCTAACCCTATATTTGCCCTAGGAGCAGTGGTTCAGTACTTGCTAATTCAGTGTTCGTGGTGACTTTATAGAACATGACTATCACAAATAATAAGAGTTGACTATATATCTAAGTGATACACTTGTAAACATCTGATAGTTCTTTTCTTTCAATGTATGGATCAGATGACGATTAAATATATTAATTTACCTCCTGATAACAGTGACACAATGAAGTATCTGGGTAGGATAAAGAGTTACCACTGTTGTAACTGGAACTGAAAAATTGAGGAGCTCTGAAGAAAATTTATACCATTGCTTTCCTTTCAACATTTTTCCCCTTTCTTAAATGTACAACTTTCTTCACCCAACATTTTAATCCTTTATGTTTTTAAAGTAGTGATTTTACTTTTTATTCTGTACCTTTGTGAATAAGGTTAGCACAGGCAGAGCAGTCTTGGAGGCAGATAGATTTCTCAAGAGCAGTTGAAAGGAGTATTTGGCAAGTTGCATGCTATTTCCTTGAAACCAGAGCATCTTAATTCTGCCAAAAGAAAAAGAGACAGTAAACTTATGTGCCCTAGACTTTGCTCTTTATAACAGAAACAGTAAGCTGCAAATCTATGATGGAATTTGAAGACTTCAGATGTGCTTCTTGGTGTCCAGGAGTGTCAGAGAGGCCAAGATGTTTGGCAAGTCTTCATGATGCCTCAATGTTCACTGTATTCCAAATTTAGAATTTAGAATGGGAAAAAATCCAAATGTATGGATTAGTTGTATGTCTAATCACTTGGTTTCTGTAAGCAAATTCCATGGGTTTGTTAATTAGAATAAAAAATTAAATTTCACCTGCAGATTTTGCTAGCATCCTGATGATCCCCTAAAATGTGGGAAGTTTCCTGAAATGGTTTTTATTTGCAGAGATACCTTATCTTATAGGTAAGCATTCAACAATGCCCAGCCACCTTCATGGTAAAGGAGATAGTAAGCAAGAAGCACAAGTCTGTACCTGAAGGTTAAGGCTATTACTTATGAGATTTATGACCCTCTGCTGCAAGAGGTGGGGAAACACAGAGCTGTCCTTAGAGGAACTTATAGGGGAGGTTAGGCTGAGTCAACCTGTCAAAAACAAAAATCTACTCAGCTTTTCTAAGAAGTATTTTAAAAGGAGATGGTCATCATTTTTTAAAACATCCACAAATGTACTATTGTTTCTACTGGAGATATTCCAATAAGAACAGCTTGGTAACAGCATCATGTCAAACACTAGGCTTTGAAGCTCTCTCATCCTGCTACTTTGCTCGGCATAAGACACCCTACTTATTCCTAGGTATTCTACTGAGCCTCCAGCTTTGTCCTTTAAACTACAGATATGATGATTTCACTTTTAAAACACATATGCACTGTTGACTTTATCACTTATCAATATTCCTTGCATGAATTCATTCCTGGTATCTTCATTTCTTAACTTCTCTTTATCTCTCCAACTTCATCTATCAGTTTCCCCTCCCTTATCTTGGCAACTTGCAGCACAAAGATTCTCTTTCTGTTCCTTGAATAACCAAAGATCATTTCTTCATCAGGATTTCTGTACTTGCTGTTCCTCTGCATGAAAAACTCTTAAGTAGCTTCTCATCTGGCCTGGGCTTATGTCACCTCCTTAGAGATGCCTTAGTGACTACCTTACCAATGTGGGCCAGTCCACCACTCTTCTTCCTCATATCTTGCTGCAGTTTTCTTTTATCCTTCACTATCTAAAATTATTTCTTTACCTATATGTCCCCTCTACTACAACATGAGTTCCATAGGAGCAGATACTTGTTCACTCCAATATTCCCGAGCATCTACAATTAACCTGGTACATAGTAGGTGTTCAAATAGTTGTTCGAATGTTAATAGTACTGGAGTGAGCCTTTCCCTCCGTCTTTAGTCTCACCTCTAACCCTGATCAGACACTCAGTGTGCACAGCAGTCACTATGTGGGCGGATCTCATATCCTAACTAAAAGTCAGTGCTTCTCACGGTGTCCACAAGATGCAGGCCAGGGTGCTGCAGCTGGTCCCAGCCCCTTCACCACCACCTTGAATCTCCTCCTGCTCTGCTCCAGAGAGCATGCCTGTAATAATTATGTACTAATCTCTACTGGTGAGCAGGCTTCTCAGCATAAGATTAGCTTTAAACTCATTTCAAACAGAATGATATGACTTTAGAGAAAAGCACTAAATCCATATCAAAAAAGAGTAAAGAAGACGGGACAAAAGGATTGGATTCTGATCTGTGAAAACTATAATCTTTCCTTCTCTCTTAAATCCTTAGTCTTTCACTTCTCCCTGGATCTCCCTGCTAACTAAATGGTCCTGATAATGCATAAAAAAGGCATGTGATAAGGATTTTACAAGGACCCAGCATTATTCTAAGGAGGAAAATGGATCTAAACAATTTCACAATATGCTGTGCTGCTTTCAACTAAGTGATAAGCCCTGGTATATGTATGTTCCATAAATTCAGCAGAACCAACACTCCAATAGGTGAATGTGGTTGGAGACAATAGCTTCCAAACATGGCTCTGTCTACAGAGGATATAAAGGAAGGGGAGGGCTTCCCTGGTGGTGCAGTGGTTGAGAGTCCACCTGCCAATGCAGGCCACGCGGGTTCGTGCCCCCGTCCGGGAGGATCCCACATGCCGCGGAGCGGCTGGGCCTATGAGCCATGGCCGCTGAGCCTGCGCGTCTGGAGCCTGTGCTCCGCAGCGGGAGAGGCCACAACAATGAGAGGCCCGCGTACCGCAAAAAAAAAAAAAAAAGAAAGAAAAAAAAAGGAAGGGGAAGTATCAATGGAATGCTAGCCATGTTTACGACAGGTAGAAATTTCTGCATCGTTGGTTTTGGCAAGGCCTTACGCCAACAGTGGCACACCCTCCTAGGGTATGAAGTTAAAGAAATTGTATAAAATGAAGGAGAAAGAAAATTTTAAAAATCAGTTTTGTGAGAGTAAAGGTAGAAAGATAGCTCTTGGAAATGAGAAAGAGCAGGCTATCTAAGGCAGTGACCTAAGGTTACAACCAGGACAGTGAACGGCAGCTGTGTGCTTTTGGTGGAGGGATTTAAGATTTATTGATGTCAGGCTGGTAAGGAATGGAAAACTTACTGCTTTCACCTAATTGAGTTGAGACTGAGGTGTTAAGGCTTTTGTTAAAAAAAAAAAATTCACATTCACAATGGAAATCTGCTTCAGTATTTCCAACATGACAAAACACAGCATGTGGTCTTGGTTGCAACCAAGACAAATAAAACCTGTCAGAGTAAACAGAGTTGCTGTTCTTTCCAGATTTGCTAGAATACTTGTTCAACCAACCCAAAAAGCTAAGTAAAGTCTTCAGAGATGCCACAACCATCTTGTTTAAAACTAGTTCTCTTTTCCATGTTAGTCTCTATTTCTCCTTTTTTTAAATATGTATTTAATCACTTAAACATGGCACATTTGTTTACTGAGAAATGCATTAGCATTATGCAATTTTACTACCTGCATATTTTCCAAATGCTCCAGCGCACTAGGACACGTGCGTTTTACCACATTGTTAAATTAACTTATTTCTTCGTTGGCACTGTATTATAAAATTATATTAGAGTCTGATACAAAAAAGAATTCCCATACCTCTCCTAGGCAGAAATAAGATATTATGGCTAAAGTTCTGAACACTGGAGTTCACTTTGTTCTAGAAATAAAAAGTAAAATGAAAAATGATACACTCCAACTGGAACACCCCAAACCCTAACACCACTGCTGTCAATGTTACAGTCACCCCATCATGCTTTCTTGAAGTAAAATCTTAATATTGGCTACTCTGACAATGTGACATTTTCATTAGTTCTATTATTTTTGAACGGTATCTCAGCACTATAAGAAATACTCTGAAAGGCGGTCTATGCCTGTTGGCTCATGACTGTGGGAGGACAGCACCATTTTGATTATGTCACTGAATTTAGTCATGAAGTGTGTGTCCTTACTATACACAAAGACACAATTTTATCCTCTGTATTTTGTTACATGCCTCTGTGATATGAGCAAAAAGAGATGTGTTCATAATATCAAAGAAGCACAATTGGGTCACCTTTGTCACAGACAAAAAAAAAAGCATAACACTGGATTTAGAATGTGCCTAAAACAAATTCCACAGCCTAACAATAAAGATGGTGACTCCTGCTGTTTCAAGTCCACTGCCGCTCAGAGGCATGGATCACCCTGAAAGAGAAAGGGAATGCTGGCTTTTCAACAAAACTGAGGCCGACTCCAGTGGTCTTTATGGCAGAATCAAATAACAACATGGAGGAGGACTCACTGGACCAATTCAGCCCTCCTTGAAGCAAGATATAGAATTTTCCCTGCGAAGCACTGAAGGACATACCATTAAAACAACTGATTATTGCATAGAAGGAACCCAGGGTCATTTGAGCCTTTATTAAGGATTATTCATTTCTTGCATGAGGAGCCGCCCGGGCTATGGCTGCACATCTCTTATGTGGGGTTCTTGGATTCTTCAAATGCTGTGTGTGTCTGATTAGAAGGGAAACAACATTGTTCTTGCTTGAGTAGAGAAACTGACCTTCACTGACCAGAATTTTTATTCATATGAAGAGTCCTTGAGCACACCAAATCTCCAAGCTCATATGATCCCTCATCAGCAAGCTGCAGTGTTCTTAGCTCATGTGCAAAATCAGAAAGTTTATATAACCTCAGGTACTGCCTTCATTATTAACAGATAATGTTGGAGCTTCTTCACAAGAATACAATGTAAATTTAATGCTGAGCGGACATTAACCAAACACTATTACCGTCACTCTCGCTGAACCTGTGTTCCAGAAAGAGAGGCTCAGGGCTTCCGTCCCGTCCTTTATGCCATGTGAGATGTTAAGTGCTCCATTTCACATTCTTTACCATCTAAGTACAGCATTCCTATTTTTACACAATGACTAGAAACACATGCACGCACACACACACACAAACACATCCCTCTCTTGGGAGCAAAATCCATTATTTTAGATTACTGAAAGTTTATGTAATGAGGTGAGGTTGCTCTTAGGGGACTCATCTGGGTCACTGGGCTCTACCTAATCCAGGGAAACAGGGACAAATGATGCCTCCCCAGTGGTCTTATATGCTTTTGGTCAGTCAGCTGTGTCCAAACCTCCCTCTCTCCCAAACAAGTGAGAGCCTACCCTAGGATCTTGGGTCCAAGTGTGGAGCCAAGAGTGACAAGGACACGCAGCATATAGAGACGCAATCAAAGCTGCAAATTGAGCAGATACTTTGAGGTGTCAATTCCAAGGGGCTAAGCAGGGTTAGAATGAGGCTACAGAACAGAAACAGAGGGTAGGGGGTGGAAGGCAACCTGGGGCGGGGCCCTCACTTCCTGCGTGCGTGAGATCTCAGGCGCTTTTTCAGCCACAGCAGTCAGGGTACCCGGCCAGGGGAACTGCCAAGGAGGTAGCACCAACTCAGACATGATATTACAACAAGGATCCCCAGCTCACCACCCACCTGTGGGCCCACTTGTACATGGCCTCATGCTCAGCTTCATTCTTTCTTTTTTTTAAAAATAACATAACATTATATTAGTTTCAGGTGTAAAACATAATGATTTGATATTTGCATACATTGCGAAATGATCACCACAGCCTCGCCTGGCTATGCATTTGGACTGCTGATTTGATCCCACATAACACATGAAACCCTGAGCAGACATACCATGCATGTCCACTCCATTCCCTGCAGCTTCTACTTCCAGGCTTCAGTGCCAACAGGTTTACCACGTGGGGGGCAGAGAAGCCTGTAGAGAATCAGTCCCAGAAAGGAATGACTGGTCATATGAGTTCCTACAGACAAAACCCCTTTTTATTTTTTTTTAAATTATTACCATGACTGTGGGGTTTCCAAGTATCTGGATGTCTCTACTACACTGTTTGAATGCAATGGGTGCTCTGTTGATTTGCATTCAACACACTGATTTGTGCAAAAGTTTTCTAACTATTTGAAGTGTGGGTCTGGCCTAACCAGTAAGATTATAATTTCACTGAAGGTATATGGCATTTACATATCCATCACTTGGTACATACACTCTGTCCCCATATCCCCCCCCACCGCTTCAAATTCTTAGCAAAATAAGCCATTATTGCTTTTTCTTCATCCTGTCTGGTGTTTAGTCCATTTCTTTCCCTCCAAATAAAACTCTCACATGGAGAAATCAACTCCACATTCTGGATACAAGCAACAAGAATTATAGAGAGATGTACTCCAGCAGATTCAGGAGGAGGGAGTTAAATTCCTCACTGAAACAATATAAATACAAGAGAGATCACAACAGGGACATCCAATGGGCAACTTTAAATGTCATAAGAGAAAGGAAGAGTACTGTGGGCTGAGATTGCAAGTGGTTTCACGAGAGAAGGATCCTAAATCATGTTGGATTTCGATACGTAGAAAAAGGGGAAGCATTCCGAAGCCCGGGTTAGACACAAAGGCATGAAGTAGGAATGCTGTGGCCTTTTGGATGGGAGCCAATGAAGGGTTTTAAACGAGAGTGATGTGATAAAATCGGTGTTTTAGGAGATTGATCTGGCAGCAGCGAGCAGGATGGCTGCAAAGGAAAGAAGAATGGTGACGGGAAAGAGTTCAATTATGAAAATCCAGGTGTGGGATGAGATCATTCATTCAACAATTACCTACTGTTTTCCATGTCTTAGATACTCATAGGTACTGGGTTCAGTGGTGAACAGAAAAGTCAGGTCCCTGGCCTCATGGGGTCCATATTATAGGGAAGTTAAAGAGACTCTTTTATGTCTCTCAACATCAGACAGTGGTAAGCAGAGGGGAGGGAGTGAAACAAGGTGATGTGATGGTGACTAAGGCAGGTCCTTTAAATAAAATGCTCTGAGCAGGTGTCATTTTTGCTGAGGCTAAAGGCTGAGAAGGTACAAAGATCTGAAGGAAGAGCATTTTGGGGAGAGGGAACAGTAAGTGCAGACTCTGGGGTAAGGACAACCTTGACTTAGTGGAAGAAACAGAAAGGACCATGTGGCTAAAGCACAGTAAGCAAGGGGAAGAGTGGAGGAGACACATCAGTGGGGGTTGGATCACCTAAGGCCTCACAGGCTATGTTAGAGAACTGAGGTTCTATTTTCACGCAGTTAGATTTAGAGGAGGGAAGTGATGGGTCTCATGTACATTTTATATTTATTTATTTAAAAGATTTTTTTTTTGATGTGGACCATTTTTAAAGTCTTTATGGAATTTGTTACAATATTGTTTCTGTTTTATGTTTTGGTGTTTTGGCCACGAGGCATGTGGGATCTTAGCTCCCTGACCAGGGATCGAACCCTCACCCCCCGCATTGGAAGGTGAAGTCTTAACCACTGGATCACCAGAGAAGTCCCTCATGTACATATTAAAAAGATGACTTTAATGCTGTATGAGAATGGATGTCAAGAGTGGAAGCAGGGACCCAGTTAGGGGCTACTGCCGTAGTCCAGGTGAGAAAGGAGGGTGGTGTGGACAGGGCCAAAAGGACCTGCCAATGAACTGGATATGAGGAATTAAAAATGACAGTAAGGACTATTCTAGTTTTGGTTTTGAGCTGCTGGGTGAGTGCCATTTACTAAAATGGCAGCTGAGGCAGGAACAGATTGAGGGATGTATGGGTCTGGGAGCTCAGTGAGGGACAAGCTGAGACTCAAGCAGAAAGTCGCGTGTACAGGTTTGGTAGTCAGGAGAGAAACCAGGGCTGAAGATAAAATTTCGAGACTCCCTCAGTTTAAGGGCTGTAATTACACCTGAGATCATGAGACCATCTAAATAGCAGAGAAAAAGAAGATGACCCAGGACAAATCTCTGAGGCTATCCAACATCAGAAGTTGGATAGAGAGGAGCTAGCAAAGGAGGTAGAAAGGGTGGTGAGGTAGGAGGAAAATCAGAAAAGTGGGCCATCATGGAAGCCAACAGGAGAAAGTGTCTCCAGAAAGAGGGGAGTGGCCCACTGTCAAAAAGAGTGATAAGGGCTTGGACTAGAATAGGGGTAGTCAAAGAAGCTACCACAAATCAGATGAGATGCGTCTCATGTTGCTCCAAAAGAATGAAACCTGCCAACCAATGCCTACCCCTAAAATGAACTACCTTGTCTGACTCTTGCCTAATTTCACATCTTAAGTAAAAGGGGATATTTCTGAGGATGGAGGCAGTGGGGTAGGGGAGAAGAGTAAAAGCAAAATTTGGTTGGGTGTCTTAAAAAGAGATAATAAATGTAAAAATCATTGTATAAGTTAAAAAGCAGAATAGAGAAATAAGGCTTAACTATTTATTACTAAATAATACAAAAAATAAGGTATTGTTACTAATAATGATAATGATGATGTTTCTACTGACTGAAATGTGCTTTTACTGGCTCCAAAAGGAAGATTTAAAACTCTAGGCATAATAGTCTCAGAAATAGGGAATTGCAAAACTGAAAAATATTTCAAACAGAAATAGCTGAAAACTTCAGATTGTGAACATTACTTAAATAGGAATTCCTAAGACATGATATCACTGATTAAAGACGCAGCATATTTATCTTCTCCTAAGACTGAATACCTAGACCAGCAAATACCTCGGCACCAGGTATTGGCTTACCTTACTCAGGTCTCACATAGTTACAGAACAGGATACTGAAATTCAGTTTGCAAGGGGTAGAAGTTTCCCCTTGATAGGTTCTGAACAAAAGTCACTTCCCTTCCAGTTGCTCCTTCCCAATACTTGCCTTTATATTTTCAAGGAAGAGAAAATTCAGTACCACTATTATTTTACCAATGATATCTTCAACCCAACCCTTGTACATCAAAACAGAAGCTGCCTAGGCAGTGGTAAAGTTGGATTTATTAATAATCTTTAAAGACAAAACTTGTTCCAAAGTATTTTTGAATACATTGTATAGAGAGGTCAAAGTAAATTTAAATGAACATAGTTCCCATGAACTCGTCAGGGGAATTAAGCACAAATGGTATGATTCTTCATCTAGACCTTTAAAGTTACTCTTTCTTACAGAGTTTCAGTTGGAATTCAGCATGTTTGAATTCCTGGGTGCATTTCTGTGTGCAGATTTCATAAATATAAACCCCAAAGACAGGCAATTCCACTAATTTGTTCTCTGATGCTAGGCAGTTCCTCATCTCTTTAAGCCTGTTTCATCAACTGTAAAATGGAAATACAACCCCCGTCCTGTTCTGTCGTTTTAGAGACTAGGAGAAACTCTGCACGTAGGCTCTGCTTTTTAAATATCTTCCAGATCAGAGAAGGGGAAACCACATACAGAAGAAATGCCATGGTAATAACTCAAGACGTCAAAGGTCTCCAAAGAAAGGCTTGGAAGTAGTTACCTGTAGGAGTCTAAAATGCTAGGCCATTAAAAGAGGACCAACATTCATACACAGATCTGGGCAGAAGTGTAAACGGGCTTGCTCTTTGCAAACTCGCTTCTCTAGCTCCTCAGTCATAACTGGGAAGCCTTGGCATCAGAAGAGACCCAGCAGGAAAATGGGGGAGGCGACATTAGGGTGGCTGGACACTGATCTTGCAACTGTTTGAGCATCTGAGATGGAAAAGTGCCTCCGAAAAGGAAGAATAATGTGTTTCTTTCTTATTGATGGACACATTTAAAGAATGATTTTTAATGGCAGACCCTCATCATCTTGGCATTCTCCTCCATGTCCAGAAGTGCTGCTGTGTTTGCCTAGACCTATAGCAAGCTGACAAATGTGAAATGAAAGGGAGGAGGAATCTTCAGAGTAAGCAAGAGTTTGTTTTAGAATCTTTGGACCTTAGCAGTCACATTTTCCAGATCATTGCTTCAGAGGAGTCTACTTGGTAACGGGGTTGGTTTCCAAAAAAACATTCAGCTAAGAAAAATAAAATGAAGATGCTGATCAAGAACAGTAATATAGGGGCTTCCCTGGTGGCGCAGTGGTTGAGAGTCCGCCTGCCGATGCAGGGGACACGGGTTCGCGACCCGGTCCGGGAAGATCCCACATGCCGCGGAGTGGCTGCGCCCGTGAGCCATGGCTGCTGAGCCTGCGCGTCCGGAGCCTGTGCTCCGCAACTGGAGAGGCCACAACAGTGAGAGGACCGCATACCGCAAAAAAAAAAAAAAAGAACAGTAATATACTGTTACTATACACTCCCTCTAGCACCCAGGGGTCCAAAGGGGATTCTGGACTAATTCTTGTTAACACAGTGGGGCTTGCACAAACTGTACCCCTCCCCTTATCCTCAACCTTAAATATACTGACTCAGCATCTGGCCTAGGGCAGAGGCATATTCTGAATTCAGAGTGTGCAACAATGTTCAGTACTATTAAGACATAATGGCTGCTTTTCAATACGTGGTGCTGGGAAAACTGGACAGCTACATGTAAAAGAATGAAATTAGAACACTTCCTAACACCATACACAAAAATAAACTCAAAATGGATTAAAGACCTAAATGTAAGGCCAGACACTATAAAACTCTTAGAGGAAAACATAGGCAGAACACTCTATGACATAAATCACAGCAAAATCCTTTTTGACCCACCTCCTAGAGAAATGGAAATAAAAACAAAAATAAACAAATGGGACCTCATGAAACTTAAAAGATTTTGCACAGCAAAGGAAACCATAAACAAGACAAAAAGACAACCCTCAGAATGGGAGAAAATATTTGCAAACGAAGCAGTTGACAATGGATTAATCTCCAAAATATACAAGCAGCTCATGCAGTTCCATATCAAAAAAACAAACAACCCAATCCAAAAATGGGCAGAAGACCTAAATAGACATTTCTCCAAAGAAGATATACAGATTGCCAACAAACACATGAAAGGATACTCAACATTACTAATCACTAGAGAAATGCAAATCAAAACTACAATGAGGTGTTACCTCACACCCGTCAGAATGGCCATCATCAAAAAATCTACAAACAATAAATGCTGGAGAGGGTGTGGAGAAAAGGGAACCCTCCTACACTGTTGGTGGGAATGAAAATTGATACAGCCACTATGGAGAACAGTATGGAGGTTCCTTAAAAAACTAAAAATAGAACTACCATATGACCCAGCAATCCCACTACTGTGCATATGTCCTGAGAAAACCATAATTCAAAAAGAGACATGCATCACAATGTTCATTGCAGCTCTATTTACAATAGCCAGGACATGGAAGCTACCTAAGTGTCCACAGACAGATAAAGAAGATGTGGTACATATATACAATGGAATATTACTCAGCCATAAAAAGAAATGAAACTGAGTTATTTGCAGTGAGGTGGATGGACCTACAGAGTCTGTCATACAGAGTGAAGTAAGTCAGAAAGAGAAAAACAAATACCGTATGCTAACACGTATATATGGAATCTAAAAAAAAAAAATGGTTCTGATGAACCTAGGGGCAGGACAGGAATAAAGATGCAGATGTAGAGAATGGACTTGAGGACACGGGGAGGGGGAAGGGTAAGCTGGGATGAAGTGAGAGAGTGGCATGGACATATATACACTACCAAATGTAAAATAGGTAGCTAGTGGGAAGCAGCTGCATAGCACAGGAAGATCAGCTCGGTGCTTTGTGACCACCTAGAGGGGTGGGATAGGGAGGGTGGGAGGGAGGCGCAACGGGGAGGGTATATGGGGATATATGTATATGTATAGCTGATTCACTTTGTTAAACAGCAGCAACTAACACACCATTGTAAAGCAATTATACTCCAATAAAGATGTTAAAAAAAAGACATAATGGCTGCAAAGCTGAAAGCCAAGAAAGCCTGAATAATGTGGTTGGGTTATATCATACATGAGGGCTTAATAGAATTTAAAAACCAATTTGAAAATTCCCTCATTCCATAAAGATAGCATTTCAGATGACGGCAAAATCATGCTAGTTCAAGGGATGGGAACAAAGTACATAAGGAATTATGCAGACTCCTCTCCACATTATCCTTCTTAACCAAAATAACCCATTCCCTTTGAAGGTATATCTGATACTTAATACTGACCCAGAAAGAAGGCAATTTCATTAAAACATCTTAGTCTTATTGTGCCCAGCTAGTAATGCCAGTTTCCTTGCTATTTAAAAAGCACACAACTTCATTTCCAAAAGTAACTGTTTGCAGTTCAAACTCCATCCACCCAGGCAATGCCTTCCATTTGTCACTAATACTCCACCATTTCCAATTCATCTTGCCTAAGAGGCGCGTTATCCACATGACCACACAAGACCTGAAAGATGCTTCATTCATTTTTAGCCATTTTGTAGCAAATGACTTTGGAACATTTGAGATATTAAATCCAGCATTTCTTTGGACTTGTAACACTAATACCTGAATGTTGGGAACTATCCACTCTTGAGGTCATGCCTCAGCCACCCTCAGTTATGTGAGATTCTGCAATTCTCTGAGTCCTAATCTGTTACTTAAAACTTGTCACTGATAGAAAAATCTTAATATTTTGGAACTGGATGCCAAGACACTTTGGAGATTTCCCTTGCTTTATGGATAAAGAAACTGTTTTACCAAAGCCTTTTATACTGCATTTTTTTTCCTCTATATTTCTCTTTGAACAGTGCCTATTTTTATGTATGATGAGACCAACACAGAATTCTCAGAACTGCAAGGGACCTCCAAGTTCAACCCCCTTTTTCCAAAAAAAGTCTCAAAAAGTTTTATACATGAATCCTCAGAGTATACTGAATAACAGATATCACATTTTGTTTAAGATTTAATTTAAGGATGGAGAGAATGAGGAAAACTCTCAGCTTCGGATGGCAGAATTCTTTTACTATAAGAAAGAGGTTCTGATCTCTAAATCTAAGATGATACAGATTAACTTTATTTTCGAACTTGGAGAAACAGAGCTGAGTTTAGAATTGTCTCATTTTTTTTTTTTCCAGTCTATATCCTAAGATGCTTTGGCTGACTAAATTTCTGTTAAATAACAGTATCCTTTCTCTTGGCTGACTAGAAGAACTACATGTTTTAAGAAGAAAAGAGTTTAAAAAATTAAATAATTCAGTCTTTGTCCTTCCCTCTGACTAAAGTAGAAGCCACTTCCCCATTATTTCATGATTAATATGAAAAAGTACAGGAACAATGAGAGGAAGTTCATCTGTTTCCAGTAGTAACATTCTGGTTTCTGTTGGAATTCCATTGGCAACAGAAGGAAGCAGCATATACCACATGCCTGCCCTATTACAATACACAAAGCTGTCAACTTTGAACTCTTTTGAAATGTTAGTAAAGTAGAAAAGATGATTGTGGCTTTCCTTCAATATTATTTGGGTAACCTAGCCTTAAAATAGTGAACAAACATAAGTCCTTTATCCTTAAGGCAGGACCAGACCAAGATATTAGTGGCCTAGGTAAGCTAATAATTTGGCATACCTTCAAATGGATACTTTTCAAATATTCACTCAACAGGTGTTTGGGTGAGGAGCTGGGCATGGCAGGCCTTGAGAGAGTGGAAAGGGGGCTGGTGGGGCCTTTTAGTTTGCATACTCTATTCAGTATAACAAAGACCATGTAAACTGATCAGGCTAGATCTCTTTGGAAGGCAGTTTGGTGACCATCTGTAGATTTTCAAATATGCCCTTCCCTACTCCAAGCTGTTTATCGAGGCATTAGTAACTGCAGCATTTATAACTGCACTGGTAGCTCCTTGAAAGGTTACTGCTTTATATTCTTTTCTCTACCTTGTTGCATTCCCAGTGATGCTTTCATACTCCTTATAGATCCAGCCTCCCTTCTATACCATGTACTGAGTGTTTGTTATGTGCCAGGCACCATGCCAGATACTAGAAATATAAAAGTGATTAAGATACTTTCCCTGCCCTTAAGGACACACCTTGGGTAGGGGAAAGATTTACAAACAAATAATACAATACCAAAGTGATGAAGCCTATAGCAGTAAAATGGTTATTACTAGATATTACTGGTAAAATGCTCTGAAATCCTTTCTTAAAATAGAAGGTATTTTGAATTTGCCTCTATCTCTGGAAATCTTATCTTGGGTAAGGATTGGAATGAAAAGAGAGTAATGTTTTCATGCCTCCAGTTCTCTGCGGCTGTAACTGAGATGGGAAGGTAGGGATGTGGAATAATATCTACGTGAAACTTAGCCCAAACCTTTCACTTTGCATATTCTTCCTCAAATAATTTTCTCTCAAACTTGCTATGTGATACTAGGGGAAGGATGAAGGAAGCTCACCTAGTCCCTGCTACCTGTGTAGCTACACATCCCTGGATCCAGATAGTTTCTCCCCTTCAAAATAATTGCAAACAATATTAAAACTGCGTGCAGGAACTATTCCAGCTGGCTTTTGGCTTCCTCTGATGTACACTCCTTGAATAAAGCAGTGGCAAAATTAGATTTAAAATAAGGAACATTAAAAAAAAAAGTACTACTTGTACCAGATCTCTTCAAGGTCCTGCTACGTGTGAAACCCTGAGCCCTGGCATTAGAGTAACTAAATGCATCAGCCAGCTGGAGTATGCACATGTTATGAAATACAAAAACCTCAATAATAAAAAAACCCTTATTTTGAAGGCATACTTCCACATTGCCTCTGGGTACTTAAAAGTCCGTGAGAACCAGGCATCTGGAATAAAATAGAAATACAGTCCAATAAATTCCCAAGTTGGAAAATCCTCCTCTCTATTTCCTTACCTGCCATCAATCCATCTAAAGGAAACCACATAGCCATATTTTCCTCCAATAAAGGAGACATAAAAATATTGATCCTTCCTTGGCAGGTAGCTACTACTGACCACAATAAGCACGAAGAAAGAAACTCTGCAGAGTCTGCCTTTCTAAAACACTAGCCCCGCCAACCTTAATTTTCACAACAGGACCTTTTTGGTTCCAGGCAATTCTTCAGCAGAACAGGACCCAGGTTATTAGGCTACGACATTTCACACAGAACAATGATTAGTTCTGCCTTACCCCCAATATTACTATAACCACTCAGTATTTCCAGGGCACACCTCTTTTTCCAAGTGTTTTAAATCTCAGTGCATACAGCTGTAAATATTGGTAGACAGCTTCATAAGCATTTTCACACAGTATTCCTGAGATAATTAGTAAATGAGAAGACTGTGGCCTCTAATAGGCACTTCATCTTCAGCAGTCCCACACTGAGACATGGCTCTCATGGCTGCCTAACCAAGGTAATGTGTGGTTAAGGAGACGTGCTTATGCTGGGGAATGTGCTAGAAAGTGTGGGGGGCATAACAGATCTTAGACACTATCCCTGTCCTGGAGGAGCTGAGAACCTTGGGGTTTAGCTGGGCCATACTGTGGATTTAAGTGCTCTAAAATATAAAGTACGACGTAAAATACTTTCTGTTAAGAAACAAGAATAAAGATCTGCCAGGCAAAAAACTCCTTGTTCTTCAACAGAACAGCCTTAGAAACAGACACTTGCCTATTCATGTTAGTAGCAATTTAGTAGGGACTTTTTGTAACTCTGGACTTAGTTTAAAAAATTGTTTGAGGGATATTTGTCAGGGGTGACTGACAAGGCTAAGTATTTGAGAACTGTACAGTCTCTGATTTATTCTCTCATGGTTCAGCACCCAGAGGGCTGCTTTTGCCCAACAAAGGCAGACAGGAAGTCCAGAGAGCCCCAGGACTCACAGTGCTCCTGCCAGCACCCACGATTAAACCTTTCAGCCCTCAATTAAAGGTCAACATGGTTGCTCAAAAATATTTATTTAAAAAGGCAGTCATCTCAGCCAGTCGAGATTATATTACCACTTCATAAAACTCGAATAAATCCGAAGCAGGGCATCTGTGAATCACGGAAGAAGCGTAAAGTTGTGATGTTTTCTGCTTCCTCTTAAAAAGCTACCTTTTCCACCCGTGATTCTGTTCACTTCCCAGAGCGCCATCGCGCGCGCGCGCGCACACACACACACACACACACACACTCTCTCTCTCTCTCTCTCTCTTTCTCTCTCTCTCACGCTTATAATTTGCCCCCAGAGGTTCACGGATTTATGGCTCCCAGTTTAATTAAATTTCCTGTAGTGACAATCGAAATCGGCAGCGTGCGGCACAGTGTGGGGCTTCCGTGCCCCCCTCTCCAGCCCGCGTGCCGACTCCAGGGGGAACCCTGCGAGCGCCCAACTGCCAGCACCCGACCTCCGGCACCCACCTGAGCTCGGCTGCTCGGGTCGCCGCTTCCGCTGTGCGCCGGTACTTCCGCCCCGGCCGCCAGGCGCCCGCCCCGCACTTCCGCCCCGGCCCGCAGCCGCTCGGGCTGGCATCAGTGGATCCCAGGTCTGAGCCGATCGTCCCTCTGAAGGGTGGCCGCGCTTGGGCTGTTACGCATGAAAAGAGAGATACAAGAACCAAGGCCACACTGTTTTAAAAAAAAAGTCCACGGAAAAGTGACCTGGCATGTTTGGGAACCATTAATAACGAGCATCAGGTGTGAGAAAATAATGAGTAATACTCAAAACTAACACTTATTGATTGCTCACCATCAGCTTTACGTTCATAACTTGATTAATCCTGAGAATAATCCTATTAAGTATTGTTAGTACCATTTTACAGAAGTGGAGGCTGAGTAGCTTGCCCTAGTTCTCAGAACTAGAAAATGGCAGAGTTGAGATTCCACCCCAGGCAGTCTGATGTCGGTATCCCTGAGCTTACCACTATGCACTCAGTATGTATTCAATGCTTTAAGAGAAGATACAAAACAAACCAAGGTCAGGAATGAATCCCCTAAACAAACCACATTGGTTATGTGATAACTTTTAGAGGGCACATCTAGAAAGTAGAGTTTTCAAATTCTAACTTTATCACTTCAACATGTGCTAACAAAAGAGGGGATTTTGTGACTGTCAGTAGACTACCTATGATTATTTTGGAGTTGATACACTTTGATAAGACCTAATTTATCTGAAAAAAATTTTTAAAAGAAAAAAAAATCAATCGACAAATTATGCTCCACCTAACAGTTGCTGGTATATTATCTTTAAAGAAGTTATCTTGGGTCTAGTTATAAACACCTTGGTGGTACATGCATAACTTTGTGGAGTGATAGAAAAGCTTCCTAGAAATGCAACTCCAAATCAGCTTCCAAATCTCTTTTCTTGTTGGAGAACGGAAATACTGTAAATTGGATTTATGACACCTGATTTCATCCACTGAACGAGAAGAATGACTCCACCCAAGGCCACCAGTGAAGGTTTTTAGCATTGGTTACTGGTAAATTTCTCCAAAGAGCCAAAAATTCACAAATTTTCAGAATTTGAATTTAATTAGTAAGAATTTCTTGGTGGATTGTTCAGACCTCCTCATGATTGTTTTAATTGAGGGTGGAAGTCCCGTGAAATGGCTGGGCATCCCTGAGAACTCACTGTAATCGATGCCCAATCACTTTGGGAGAGCTAGGCTGAGTGCTGCGAGCCCAGAGGACCAGTTTACCTCTAGGTGTAAGACTCACAGTGCTGGGCATATGAGCTAAGCTTGGGAAAATGTCTGAAGTCTGACCAGGAAAAATTGTTGTCTCCAAAATTAAAAAAAAATCTGCCAAAGCAAAATTAATAAACATTGGGCTTCCCTGGTGGCGCAGTGGTTGAGAGTCCGCCTGCCGATGCGGGGGACGCGGGTTCGTGCCCCGGTCCGGGAGGATCCCACGTGCCGCGGAGCGGCTGGGCCTGTGAGCCATGGCCACTGAGCCTGAGCGTCCGGAGCCTGTGCTCCGCAACGGGAGACGCCACAACAGTGAGAGGCCAACGTACCGCAAAAAAAATAAAAATTAATAAACATTTATTAATGGTTACAAACTGTAATACTGCGTCAACTATATTAATTGCTGGATTCAGTGTTCAAAACAATTTCGTTATATTTGAAAGCAGTTTTTAGATGAGATGCTCTTCCTGAGGGAGAGTTCTTAAATATACATGATGAGTGTTGAGAAATCACAGCATACTTTAGTTACTTTAGCTAAATTATTTCAAAAGCAAAATTATAAAATCTTACATAGCAAAATTATGAAGTGTGAGATGTATATAGATTTTAACATGGTTCACATGATGTGAAAAGTAAGAGTCTGAAGAGAATATGAAGGTCTTGGGACTTCCCTGGCCGGTCCAGTGGTTAAGACTCCCCACTCCCAACGCAGGGGGCCTGGGTTCAATCCCTGGTCAGGGAACTAGACTGCATATGCTGCAACTAAAGATCCTGCACACCACAATGAATATCCCGAGTGCCGAAACTAAGATCCAGTGCAGCCAAATAAATAAATAATATTTTTTTTTAAAAAAAAGAGAGAATATGAAGGTCTTAGTGTAGCCATGGGTCTTGTGCAATTTTGTTCACTCAGAATGGGCTTGTCATAGGCACTTGATCTCCATCTTGTCCTCTAGGTCTGGACTCTAATTCCAAGCTATGCTCTTGGAATCTGGATAGGACTAGTGCAAGGATCTCTGTGTTCTGGAACATCCGTTCAGAACTCACATGGGTTGAGTTGTCTCTTAGATCTCAAGGCCCTGCAAGCTTTGCTGTCAGTTCTGAGACAGAAGCCTGCTTTAGAGGAAGCCTGCTTGTAGAGCCTGGTCCGCAACTCCTGAGTTAACTCCAAGGGTACTTTAGAAAACACATTACCTGTTCTTCCAGTGATGACCTGGAGCGAGGCTGCCTTCAAGACCTCCTAAGGGCTGGACGTGTGGTGAGGAGTGAGGCATCTTCACTCCCTCCTGCCAGGCCTTGCCTCTTAGAGAGCAGGAGCAAAGAAATGGCTTTTGTTGTTAACACTTTCTCTTGAGAACACCTTAGAAAAATAATGTATGTCCTGACAGTTAATGACTGTCATTCATGCCAACTCTATTTTACAGTAACCTGGCCCTGTGCTGCCACTGAAGAAACATGCAGTATGAACTTTGACTAGGAGGGACAGCCCCAGTAATTGCCCCAACTGGGTGATGTGATCATGATGGTGGAGGTATTTAGAAGCCTGGTAGGTTTCCTTCCCTGGTTTTTTTCTGGTCTTTATAGTGAGCTTATTTGTTTATCTCATGAACGTCTCATCCCCAGTACCGCAAACTCTGTGGGAAGTCATCTGTAGGGACCAGATATTGTGTTATGTTTAAGGTCATGAGAAAAACAGTGGCAACCTCCCAAAGAAAAGACTGGCTTCTGAGTCTGGATGTGTTGGGTCAGTGGGGTCGCTGTTGACTCCCCCAGGCCAACCATTACAGGAAACAGAATTACAAGTCTGTCTTACCAGGGGAGAATGGATCTCAGTAGCCTGATTTCTATATTCCCCTTGACATTTAAAAAACTCTGCTCTTGTGCCAGACATTCAGAGGAGAGTGAAGAAAATTTTAAAAGGAGAAAAATGTTTATTTGTTTTAAGGCTTTCTCAATAATCCACTTATGCCATTTACATTAGAGAAACTTTCCATGTAAACACCGTTAATTATGTAGCATAAGAGCCAAATAAAAATGCTAAAAAATAAAAGTAATTGTAGAATAAATTAGTGTAGCTTGAGTGCACATATATTATACAGAGACTGCAGACTTAATACATTTTATTGAGGGAGGTGGATTTGTAATTTTCTATTGTTGGAACTACTAGGATGGAACCAACAGGAATGACATTTTACAGATGGATACCAAAGCTGTTTAAACCCACACTGGCAATGAAATTATGGTTTTTACAGGGGCCTTGACTCATGCTCCCTCTCTATATCTGTCTTGAAAAGACTATGGGAGGAGTTACAGGTTGAGTGTTCCATGGATTTCCCCAGAAGGTTTGCTGGAGCAGGACCTGACTGTCTACCCCGAAATCAGTAGACTCCAGCATCTTCTCAAGTGCAGTAACAGAAGATGGCCTGTGTCTGTGCGAAAGGCAAAGACTTGTGTGTACCGTGCCAGGCAGAGAAGGGCAGAGACTGAAGCTGCTGAGGAAATCTGGTGTGGGGACCTTGTAGTAACAGTGACAGGAAAAATGTACTTTACCTTTTGTAGTATTTTAGAAGTTTTCATGTATGTTATTTATTTTGATCCTTCACAGGAATGCTGTAACATAGGTAGGGTGTGTATTTTTACCAAGCCCATTTTCCAGACAAGGAAATTGATGCTTTGGGGAGGGAGATCACAGTGAAAGCATGTCCTAATTCCAATCTGTATTTTTTCCACTACCACACTCATATTTCTTTTTAAATGTAAATGAAAAACTCGTGGTTTAGTGTATAGCAATATTTTGTGCTATGTGGCATCTTTTAAGAACATTTGAGTGCATTTACATCATTTCCTCAGGGAAAGCTTTGTTTTACTTAGAGGAGCAGGAAATGGAGTTGAAATGGGAAAAGTTTTTCATTTTTATGGATTAAACCCATCTGTTATGTTCACTAAGCCTGGATCATGGAGGAGGATAGATTTCTGACAGCATAAAGAGAGGAGAGAAGAGGAAAAAGTGCTTCCTTCATTCCCTGCTTCAGATCCACGACTATCCAGGGAGTCCTGTTCAGACAAAACGGGGCAGCCAGCCCATCAGTCAGAAAGAAACACGTCCCCACACTCTGTGGAAGAACAATCTTCCACAGGGTTGAAGTTAACACTTACTGCTCAGAAGAGTTCTGAGGGATATTTTTTTCCACTGCTTTCAGCACCTTTCAGAAATCTGCTTAAATATTTTGCTATATTATCTACTATGTCTGCACAACACAAAGTAAAGGGAAATTATCTTTCATTCATTTATTGGGAGTAATGCTTACTGAGTATGTACATTCCAGTGCTAGGCGCTAGAACTCTGGGGTTGAACCCGGTAGACATGCCCCTTTGTGTAATGGAACTCACAGCCAAATCTGTAATCAAATGATCACATCAGTAAATATTTACTGATCTTTACTGTAGAAGTCCCTTTATCCAATGAGAGGGAGACCGGTAGCTGATTAGGTGATTGGAAAATGCAGGTAGAATGGAAAATCATTAAAATGTGCATAGGGGTATATGTGTGTGTGTATGTATGTTTATGTATATATAACAATTTTAGTTTTTACTTAAAACACATAAATGAAAATTTATTTGCCAAATTTGGTAGGACCAAGTTGCTTTCTTTGAGGATCAGTCTGGTAACTGAAGGTTTACATTATCTTTCTTGCAAAAGCCCACTCAAAATGTATATCATCTATAATTTTCAGTTTTAGACACTTTAAAGTAGAGGGAGAACTTAAAGACGCTTGTGAAGTAATTTGAGCTCATTTAGATTTTTATTATTTTTCCTCAATCTTTTATACTTGTCTTGCCTACAGTTTAAGAGCAATTTTTTCTCCAGGTTTTTCAAGTTTTTTCATAGCATTGAACTTAAGTTTTCCTAGAAACAGTGACTCTCTTTTTATGCTCATATTCGATCAGTTTATGTGATATTTAATTAAACTATATAATTACAGTAAACAAGTTCAACTGCCATAAACAGGTTTGGGAACAAAAACAACCCTCTCTTAGTAAGGCTAGAGCTCAGCTGGTGGGGTGGAAGTGATGAGGGTATTAGGTGGCAGAAGTCACAAGCATTTATCATACTCTGGCAATCAGTCAATACATTTTCCAGATGGAGCTGAAAACATCAGTTAATTTCCCAGAGGAGCTCAATTAAAAGAGTTTCTATTATGATTAAAAGCTAATAAACATTAGTAAGGAAAAGCAGTGGGTGCCATAAGGGTCTATAATTGGTGGGATGTGACTCAGTCCTGGGGTGTCAGGAAAGGCCTCGCAGAGAACGTGACAGTTGAGTAAGATCAGAGGACGATTAGGCAGCTGCTCAGAGAGCGGCTGGGGCAGGGGTCCGGAGAAAAAGAATTCCAGGCAGCAGGAGCGGCAGAGTCAATGGTGTGAGGGCGGAGGGAGTATGTGTTGAAAAGGAGGACGTGAAAGAAGCCAGTGTTGTCAGAGCCAAGAGCAGACGCTGGGGAGCAGTCCAGGATGAGGCGCAGGGGGGCAGAGGCCAGTTCACACCAGCTTTCTAGGCTCTGAAAAGCAGGAGGATCTTCCTCTCTATTGACCACGGGAAGCTGTCAATGGTGATGAAGCAAGAGTCGGCTTGTTTGATCAAGAGCAACAGCTGATTTGTGGAGTTTTGACCTCCAAATCTGATTTGGGCACTTCAGATTATTTGTTTTTACAATCTCAATACACTAGAGATAGTGGAGAAAAAAATATTTTCTTAACCTCTGGCACCAGGATATCTCTTAGGGATGGAACTATCCTTGAATAGGAAAATACATGCATCAGCTGCTGGTGGGCAAATTTGAGGATCTGAGCGTAGATGTCAAGATCATAAGAGATGCTAAATATCTCTGCTGAGAAAGTGGGAGGGAGGGAGAAAGAAGGAAGAGGCAGGTATTGTATTAGTTTCCTAGGGCTGCCATAACAAAGTGGGGGCTTAAAGTATCAGACATTTATTCTCTCACAGTTTGGGAGGCTAGAATTCTGAAATCAAGGTGTCAGCAGGGCCATGTTTCCTCTAAGAAGCTGTGGGTAGAATCTTTCCTTGCCTCTTCCTAGCTTCTGGTGGTGGCTGGCCATCCTGGGTGTGTCTTGGTTTGCAGCCGTATCACTCCACTCCCTGGCTCTGTGGTCACATGGCATTCTCGCCATACTTCTCTGTGCCTCTTCTCCTCTTCTCATAAGGACATCAGTTGTATTGGATTAGGGGCCACCCTAATGACTTTGTCTTAACTTGACTACATCTGCAAAAACCGTATTTCTAAATAAAGTCACATCCACAGATACTAGGGCTTAGGACTTGAATGTGTCTTTGGGGGGACATAATTCATCCCATAACAGGGATGAGGAGGCGGGAAGGATTAACAAAATGGTGGGAGGTTAAATGGCTAGGGTGGATACAGCCAGTAAGAAATCGATGGTGCTAGGATGGCAGAAAGGAGTAATTCAGAGTTTTCAAGTGCTTTTCTTACAGTGTAAAATGTAGCAGCCTGCATAACATCTCCCCCATTGTATCCATGTGTTGGCTCCCACCTTTCTGTTGAAAGTTCTGGTACCTGTGTTTGCTGATGCTTTGGAGGTAAAGGGGAGAGAGCACATGACAAGTGGAGTCATGGAGAAGGATTTGGGTCCCATGTTAGGGTGATGGACACCAAGGGTGTAAACACAGGAGACCTCACAGAGAACAATTCAATAGAGGCTGGAAAGCTGAACAAAAGTACTTCTGTGACTGTAAATCCCCCCACACCTAGATACTCAGAGAACTATTGGATTTCCACAGTCTCCAGCATGGGGGTTTGGGTCAACCTTATCTCCATCTTATTGGGCTAGGACCAGGGTTTCAAATACAATTATTAAAAACCTTCCACTTCACTTTGTACTGTCAGCCTTTTTAAGGTATGTGCATGACTTTAGCTAAATTAGGAGTGTTTGTGAGTTGCTTAAAAAAAAAAAAAAAAGATGGGACTTCCCTAGTGGTCTAGTGGTTAAGAATCTGCCTTCCAATGCAAGGGATACAGGTTTGATCCCTGGTCAGGGAGCTAAGATCCCACCTGCTGCAGGGCAACTAAACTTGCGTGCTGCAGCTACTGAGCCCACGTGCTTTAGAGCCCACATGCCACAACTAGAGAGAAGCCTGCATGCCGCAACAAAGAGCCCGCCCACCACAATGAAAGATCCCACATGCCACAACGATGATCCTGTGTGCCGCAGCTAGGACCCAAGGCAGCCAAATAAATAAATATTTTTTAGAAAAAGATTAAAAACCCTGTCTTCTAAATCTCTTGCCCTAGCATTTTCTGAATATAAAAACTCCATGTGGGGACTTCCCTGGTGGTCCAGTGGTTAAGACTCCGTGCTCCCAATGCAGGGGGCCCAGGTTCGATCCCTGGTCGGGGAACTAGATCCCGCATGCTGCAGCTAAGATCCTGCATGCCGCAACTAAGACCCAGTGCAGCCAAATAAACAAATAAATATTGAAAAAACAAACAAACAAAAAAATGAAATGCAGTCTCAGCCCCAGTCCTGGATGGACTGAATCAGAATCTGCATTAAAAAACAAAAAACAAAACTTCATGTGGAATCTCACTTTGATGGCAGGAGAATGTTCTCTGAAGGTTAGTTCTCATTTCTTGTCCGTCTCTCCTTCCTTCTCAGAACACCTTTCTATTGCAGTTCTCCGTTGGTGGCTGAGGCATGGAAGCTCTTACCCACCTTTCACTCAAGTTAGCGTCAGACTCTCAAAATGAGGGAAAGGATTTCCTGTAGTGAGTCCAGATGTTTGTGCTAGCATTATTGCTATTAGCCATCAAGTCTGAGCATTGTACAGAATTAAATCTGTCCTTGAGGCCTGGAAGGGAAGACGATCTTGATAACAGTTTAACATCCTCAGAGTGAAATAGCAGAAGTGGGGGAAGAACCATTATCTCCATTAACTATGATCTCACATGACAGCATTGCTGTTTATTTCTGTGCTTCATTTACGCTGGGATTTAACATAAATGTGTTTTTAAAGCACATAAAAGCCCCCTTAAAACCTAAGTAATTGGCAAATGGTTAGAATAATTAATAAAACAGTTTTTTCTGTAAGCAGCTTGAAGAAAATGGGAAAATTTGCAGTTGGCAAAGGCATTGTTTGTGGCTAATCCATTATGCCTCTGTGCAGGTTTTCACCCCATATTGTAGGTATTTCATGAGTGCTGAGGCTGTTCAGGCAAAATGAAGCAAAAAGCAGAGCAATTATTCCAGAGCCTATGAACACAGTATGAGCTTATGGTTAGATATTTAGGCAAGAAGTCTCTAGGGTCTTCTCCTACTTTGTGAATCCTGCGTGAGTTGTTGGCTGGAGTAGCTGGATAATGTCTTCTTTACCCCTGAAGGAGCTGGCTCACCCATCCTTCTCCTCACCTTGTGCCAGGGAAATCGTGTCCTCTGGCTGCCGAGGGAAGATGGACCCTCTTGGTAAACCTGATAGTCATCCCCTTGTGCTTTCAGGAACCAGCCTGTCTCCCCCTTGAACCAAGCTAAATCTGCATGACTCCTGTCTGCTGAGGGAAGGTGTCCTCCACAGAGAAGACACCCATGTCAGGGCCAGGAGTTCTGAGCATGCTGGAGGAATGGCCTCTGAGGCTGGACCCAAGGCCTATGCCGTGTGCTGGGCTCTCTCCTTCTGGACAGGGTTCTTTTCTATAATTCTTGTGTGAGGTTCTATTTCCACAGTTCCTGCTCCGCCCTTATTAGTCCTCATAGCAACCCTTTCATGACAATTATTCAGCAGATATAAGAGGTGCCAGTCTTCTCTGACATCCACATTTTGACCACACCTTAAGCCCCCGACCATCTTCTCATAACTCTATACAAACTCTCAGTGGCTAACTCATGTTTAAAAGAATAAAGCAGAGAAAGAAAAAATATATATATATATCAGCTTGAACTAGCTCATTGGTGCCAGTTACCCTGAAGGCATAAAGCATTCTCAAGTTTTAAACATTTCATTTTTTTAAAATAACGGCAAGTCAAGTGGGCCAGGATTCAGAAATCTCTTGAAATAGTAATAAATTTTAAAAGATTCTTTCTAAAATCAAGAGTGTTAGCTACTTTCTGGGAAAAAGCAGGAAGACTGAAAAATAACAGTACTTGGGCAGGTGTGAATGTTAGAAAGAAAGTGGGAATCAGTTATTCCCCATTAGTCAAAGAGACAAGTCAGGAGTAATTGGCATAAGCTTGGTGAAAAAAAAGACATTTAATATAAGAAGAAAACTCATTATAAGTACAAGGAAATTTTGGCATTGCCCTCTTATACTGCTGGTGACAATTCAATTATAGTATAGTCATATTTCTTATTTTGTAATTGTTAATCAGTTAAGGCATAGATTATCTTTATGAAATTTCTCTTTGCGTGCACGTGTGTGTGTGTGTGTGTGTGTGTGTGTGTGTGTGTGTGTGTGTGTTCATGAATGAAGAAACAGAGACACAGCAGGGACCTAAGTCACTAGCTCCATCATCTGGGGAAAGCTCACAACCCAGAATTACTCTTTACTTCCACTACTGTTAATGAGGCAGATGGTTGCTTGTGAAGGCATCTGCTCAGTGTTTTTGCCCCCCAGGGTGTAATTCTGGGGTTATTCGTGCCTTCTTGGTTTAGCACTGGTCTCCTTTATGATCATCGGCTGTCTATCACGTTAAGAGCAGATGATGAGGCAGAATCTAAGCAAATGGAATGGTCAGTTCATGTTTCATTGTGTTATCCCTGTCCATCACCCATTTTTAAAGCTTATCTGGTTGTATATTCTCTCATAGCTTGCTTGGATTTCTTTCCTCTTGGTCTGGAAAGAGAGAGAGGGGAAGAGCATGTGCATGCGAGAGAGAGAGAGAGAGAGAGAGAGAGAGAGAGAGAGAGAGAGAGAGAGAGAGAGGAGAGAGAGAGGGAGAGAGAGGGAGAGAGTGGGGAGAGAGCGAGAGAGAAAGAGAGAGAGGGAGAGAGGGAGAGAGAGAGAGGGAGGGAGGGAGGGAGGGAGAGAGAGGGAGAGAGAGAGAGAGGGAGGGAGGGAGGGAGGGAGGGAGAGGGAGAGAGAGGGGGTGAGGGGGAGAGAGAGGGAGAGAGGGGGGAGAGAGAGAGAGAGAGGGAGAGAGGGAGGGAGGGAGGGAGAAGGGAGGGAGGGAGGGAGAGAGAGAGAGGGAGGGAGGGGAGGAGGGAGGAGAG